>NW_007024088.1:76474-109924 GCF_000164805.1 Carlito syrichta
AATTGCCTGAGCCCGCGGATTTGAGACCCGCCTGGGCAACTTGGTGAGACCTCCTCTCCACAATAAATCAAAAAATCAGCCAAGCATGGTAGCGCGCACCTGTAATTCCAGCTACTTGGAAGGCTGAGCCCAGTAGGACGAGGCTGTGGTGACTGAGAGTGTGCCACTGCACTCCAGTCTGAGCGACAGAATGAGACTCCAGCTCAAAAAAAAGAATGTTGTTGGCCTGGCACAGTGGCTCAAGCCTGTAATCCCAGCACTTTGGGAGGACAAGGCAAGAGGATTGCCTGAGCCCAGGAGTTTGAGACCAGCCTGGGCAACTTGGTGAAACCTCATTTCTACAACGAATCAAGAAAAATCAAGCCAGGCTCGGTGGCTCAGCTGTACTCTCGCGCCTTTGGGAGGCTGAGGTGAATGGATTGCCTGAGCCCGCGGGTTCGAGACCCGCCTGGGCAACTTGGCGAGACCTCATCTCTACAGTAAATCAAAAAATCAGCCGGGCATGGTAGCACGTGCCTGTAATTCCGGCTACTCGGAAGGCTGAGGTGGAAGGATCGCCGGAGCCCAGCAGGTGGAGGCTGCGGTGACCGGGAGCGGCCACTGCACTCCAGTCTGGGCGACAGAGTGAAACTCCAACTCATAAAAAAAAAAAAAATTAGCTGGCATGGTAATGCACGCCTGTAATTCCAGCTACTTGGAAGGCTGAGGCGGAAGGATCGCCGCAGCCCAGCAAGTCAAGGCTGCAGTAGCCATGTCACTGCACTCCAACCTGGATGATGGAGTGAGACTCTGACTCAAAAAAAAAAAAAGAAAGACATTGGGTCAGCTTCACTGTTCCCAGATAACATAGACCTGAGACTTTCATACTATTCAGAGTGCCTGAGGACATCAATACCCAGTTCTAGTTCAAAGCCCTAGATGGTTGCCAGGAGGACGCCAGCCCTGCATTCTGAGCCCAGCACCTCCAGCTTGCTTCCCTGGCCCCAGTCTGCCTTCCTTAGGTCATTGTGCTTTTCTTTCTTCTCCATCGAAGAAGCTATGTGTAACCTACTAACTAATTCAGCCCCTCTGGGAATGCATGCAATGAACTTGAATTAATTTATTTCTTCCATCAGTTATCCAATCAGCAAAACCAAACAAGACAAAAATGTGTGGTCTTTGCCTAATGGGACACAGTGCCAAAAAAAATCAAGTCCACAAATAGGTATATACTTACAGTGGGTGGCAAGTGGTGGAAAAGAAGAGACAGGCTGCTGGAAGAGCCTCAAAGGCCGGTCAGGTGGTGGAGGAAGTTACATCTGGAGACAAAGGGGCCACATGCCCAGCGCCCGCCTTCCTGGGCTTCTGGACACTGCCAGGTCTCTGCGTCTCCACTGCCTCCCGTTCCTTAGGAATTCTGCCTAGGATGTATGCTAGGCCACCTCCCCCACCATGCTGGGCCAGCCTTGTCACACCCCACCCTAGCTCCATCAAACCACAGTGACCTCTCCTGAACTCAGTTATGAAATTCCGACGCTTGGGCTCCCGGCAACTGGACCTAATATGGGGGAAAGTTTTCATTCTTTTTTCCAGATAATTTTTTTTTTTTTTTGAGTTGGAGTCTCACTCTGTCACCCAGACTGGAGTGCAGTGGCCGCTCCCGGCCACCGCAGCCTCGACCTGCTGGGCTCTGGCGATCCTTCTGCCTCCGCCTTCCAAGTAGCTGGAGCTACAGGCACGCGCTTCCACACCTGGCTAATTTTTTGATTTATTGTAGAGATGAGGTCTTGCCAAGTTGCCCAGGCGGGTCTCGAGCCCGCGGGCTCAGGCAATTCACTCATCTCAGCCTCCCAAAGCGTGGGATTACAGGCTGAGCTACCGAGCCCAGCTCCAGATAAATTTTTAAAGCAAAACTAATCCCAAATTGGTGAGATTGGGACAGATCTGTCGGAGGGCAGGAGCTGTGTCCTGAGGCAGCACAGGGCTAGTGCCTGCTGGCGTCTTCCTTCCCCTCTCCCTTTTTATTTTTATTTTTTGAGTCAGGATCTTACTCTGTCACCCAGGCTAGAGTGCAGTGGCATAATCACAGTTTGCCACAGCCTCGAGGCCCTGGGCTCAGGCAATCCTTCTGCCTCAGCCTTCTGAGTAGTTGGGACTACAGATGTGCACCACCATCCCTGGCTAGTTTTTGGTTGGGGGTGGGGTTGTAGAGATGAAGTCTTGCTGTATTTCCTAGGCTGGTCTCAAGCTCCTGGGTTCAAACAATCCTCCCATCTCAGCCTCCTAAAGTGCTGGAATGACAGCGCCCCCCCCCCCCACCCCGCCCTTCTAGGGCGTGGAGCAGATGGAGAGTGTCTCTCCAGATCAGGAAACCTGGGCACCACTTTCTCCACTAACGCAGTCACTTGTGCCAGTCTCTAGAGGCCACTGAGGAGATTTGATTTGTTTAGGACTAGGATGAGCGTATCCACTGCACTCATGCATTGATTCCTTTCTGAAAACTGAACACTTTATGGTTTGTTTTTTAGGCTTTATCAAAATGTCACTTCTCTGTCAAAACGACTGTTTCTCAAATCACATCCACTTTGTGTACAATGGGTGACAGCTCAGCACCTTGCCACCCTAAGCCGTCACTCTGGCTCTTGGGTAACAAGCGGAGTAACCCGATAGGAAATGATCAGGGCTAAATGCAGGAGGGGAAGGGGTATAGACAGGAAGAAAGCCTCGAATCTGTGCCTGTGTTGGGAGCTGGGAGCCCTTTCTCTTGATTTTTCTTTTTTGTATTAATCAAATTCTGTTCCGTTGAGGATAATATTTAGGGAGCAGTAATCACGGACCAGGTACTTGACTAGGATCTGGAAGTAAAATGATAAATAAGATTGCCATGGTCCCATCTCTCAAAAAGCTTAACACCTTCCAGAGAAAATACAATTAAGTACATAATTACAGTAGGGTAGTTCAGTCTCAAAGGCAGCATCCAGAAGAGGCATCCCTCCCAGATATAAGAAAGAGAGACAGAGCCGGGCTCGGTGGCTCGGCCTAGCCCGCGGGTTCGAGACCCATCTGGGCAACTTGGCGAGACCTCATCTCTACAATAAATCAAAAATCAGCAGGGCGTGGTAGCGGCGTCTGTAGTTCCAGCTACTTGGAAGGCGGAGGCAGAAGGATCGCCAGTCGAGGCTGCGGTGGCAGGAAGCGACCACTGCACTCCAGTCTGGGCGGCAGAGACGCCAACTCAAAAAAAAAAAAGAAAAGAAAGAGACAGGCCTGGCCTAGGAGAGGGGGTGGGTATCTCGCCTGAGACTGTTGCTACCCACACACTTTTTTTTCTTTAATGGCAGTTGAATGGCACGAGGTTGATGGGCCATAATTTATTCAAATGTCCTTCAATTGTGAGAAATTTAGGCAGGCCCCCTCCCTTTGTCAATATACTGTCATCAGCCAGCCCTAGCAGGTCATTTGTCACTAGAGTGGGCCTCACTGTTTCCTATGAAATAAGCTGGGCTGATGCCGTTTATCTAGAAGGAGAACTCTCCCACCTGAAAAGTTCTACAAAATACATCTTCTATAGGTGCTTTCACTTTGCAGATCGTAGGTAGGCAAGGGTTCGCGTCTCTGGGCCACTTTTCTCTGACATCCATAGCCTGGTGTTTGTTTGTTTGCTTGTTGAAGTCAGGATCTCACTCTGTCGCCCAAACTGGAGGGCAGTAGCACGACCACGCCTCATTGCAGCCTCGACTTCCTGGGCTCGGGCGATCCTTCCGCCTCAGTCTCCCACCTAGCTGAGATTACAGGTGTGCACCACTATGCCTGGCCAGTCTTTTTTTGATTTTTTTGTAGAGACAAGTTGGCTCTACGTTGCCAAGGCTGGTCTGAAACTACTGGGTTCAAGCGATCCTCTCACCTCAGCCTCCCAAAATGCTGGGATTACAGGCATGAGCCACTACACCCAGCCTGTGATTTTTATACATTTCTTCCTTCCAGGAATCAGCATATATACATGGAGATTGAATTAATTGTAGTTTTCATTTAAATAAATCACAATAGTAAGTATTCACATGATTTTATGAAATAAAATAATTCATTCTAAGATCAAATAGAAGTTCTTTTGAATTAACTGCATTTTTTTTTGAGTTGGAGTCTCACTGGGTCGCCCAGACTGGAGTGCAGCGGCCGCTCCCGGCCACCGCAGCCTCGACCTGCTGGGCTCTGGCGATCCTTCCGCCTCAGCCTTCCGAGTAGCCGGAATTACAGGCGCGTGTTACCACGCCCGGCTGATTTTTTGATTTATTGTAGAGATGAGGTCTCGCTGCTCAGGTGGGTCTCGAACCCGCGGGCCCAGGCAGTCCACTCACCTCAGTCTCCCAAAGGCGCAGGATGACAGGCTGAGTCACCAAGCCCGGCAAATGCATTTTTTTTAGGCATGTTTTTGAGTGCTATGACTCACACCTCTAATCGAAGTGGGAAGATTGCCTGAGCCCAAGAGTTCAAGACCAATCTAGACAACATAAGGAGACCTCATCTGTACAAGAAATCAAAAAATCAGCCACACAAGGTGGCGTACACCTGTAGTCCCAGCTACCTGGGGGAAGCTGAGTCAGGAGAATCACCTGAGCCTGGTAGGTCAAGACTGTGGTGAACCGTGATTGTGCCACTGCGCTCCAGCCCAACTGGGCGACAGAGTGAGACTTCTGACTCAAAAAAGGAGAGAGAGAGAGAGAGAGAAAAAAAAAACCCACATATCTTGCCATTGTTCATTGAGTAGAAATAGTTTAGTATTATCTGTGGTTTGTATTATCTGCTTTTTTCCCACTGGGATAGATAGTAATTGAAAGTTGAGTACAGACTTTACAACTCTGTTTTTGAACTGATCAAATCATCTTAGAGTTGCTTTGTAAAGGTTAATGTTTTTGGGAGGCTTTAAGATCCTATTAAAGGCATGGAAAGAAAGTTGTATTCTGAAATATTAGATTTCCACATTATATCTCTAAATAATATGAGATTTCTTTTATGTCAAATCTGCTAAAGCGAAATAGGGAAGGAAAGAATGGAAGAGCTGATCCTCTCCAAAATAAAACCTAAGTGACGACATTTCCACTGGGCTCCTCTGTTCAATGCACTGCCTGGGAGAATCATTCCAAGCTTCAGAGCTCTGTAATTTACATCTTAGAATTCATAATGCCTAGAACCATTGTGTGCCACACTTTCCAACGATGACCTCCAATATTCAATCAGAGAAGTTTCCTGTGCAATTTACTCAATGCCTGTACAGGTAAAGCAAAAAGGAGTGACGCTAAAATACTCGATTGTTGAATCCTTATGTAAAATTCCCACTGTTGTAACAAATGTTAAATAAAGAGATTCTAATTTCTTTGTTATTAATGTTCTCTTTAAATCAATGGGAAGGCATATTCTTCAACAGAAAATAGATTATTCATCATGAAGAGAAAATTAATTTTTAAAAGTAATTGAAGAGCAAATCATCCGTCTATCAGAAACGGCTAAAATCATAATAATAACAATTCCCTTTATTCATTCTATTCAGTGTAAAAGACTTTGTTGAAATGTTAGGCCACTATTTTGTTTTTATTATATTCTTCTTTTGTATTTAAGGCATTCAGTGAAATAATTGTTTAACGAAATGACAACATAGTCTTTGGGAAGGAAAAAAAAATCTTTGCTCAGGACCATTTCGCTACACCTTACTAGATGTATATGTTGTGAGGGCTTTTAAGAAATTAATTAAAGCCTGGATTGCTAAAAGGATTCACAATCATGATGGTAACTTAAGAATATCAAATGGGAACATCTTCCAAGAGAGAAAACCATTAGTCCTCAAAAAACTTCCACAGTTCACACAGTTTCTTGTTAGGAATACCACCCCACCACCCACCATCACTCGGTCTCCAAGGCCCAACTAAATCGTTCTTTCTCCTGTGTAATTCTTTGGCAAACCCAGACAGAGTTACTCACTCCCTTCTGAGTGCCAGGTAACAGGCTGAGTACTAAAGATACAAAGACAAATAGGAAGCAGTCTCTGTTCCATCCCTGAAATGGGAGAGAATGTCAACTTTAGACGAATAACGTCCCAACAGAGAAATGCCATTAGAGAAACATGACCAAGTGGCCTCCAGGTAAAAACAAGAACAGAGCCGGGCTCGGTGGCTCAGCCTGTAATCCCACCTCTTGGGAGGCTGAGGTGAGTGGATTACCTGAGCCCGCGGGTTCGAGACCCATCTGGGCAACTTGGCGAGACCTCATCTCTACAACAAATCAAAAATTAGCCAGGCGTGGTAGCGTGTGTCTATAGTTCCAGCTACTTGGAAGGCTGAGGCGGAAGGATTGCCGGAGCCCAGCAGGTCAAGAGTGAGACTCTAATTCAAAAAAAAAAAAAAAAAGTACATACTGCTTGATTCCATCAATAAAAAGTTCAAAAGAGTGCAAAACTAATCTATGGTGACAGAACAGTGGTCACCTGGGAAGGTGGAGGGATAGAGACAGGGAGATAGCAGAAGGGAACTTTCTGAGATGATGGAATGCTCTAGATCTTGTCTCAAGTGGTGGTTACATGGTTGTATACAGCTGTCAGAATTCCTCAAAGATTTTGAAATCTCTTATTCTTTTTTTGCTGGTTTTTTTAGAGACAAGGTCTCTCTCTGTCACCCAAACTGTATTGCAGTGGCACAATTCTGGCTCACTGCAGGCCTGAACTGCTGGGGGCAAGCAATCCTCCTGCCTCAGCCTCCCAAGTAGCCGGAACTCCAGACACACAGCATTGTGCCTGGCATGTTCTAATTACCGTTGCTTTTCTAGAATTTTTATCTAAAAGGTAATCTTAGAATCCTCATCATCATTTTACAGATTTTTAAACATGCTTCTTAAAAATCTGTGTTCTTTTTGTAAATTGCTCTGCAATATGTGTAAATTATGGATGATAGAGCCACGAACCACATCAGACTCTTTAAAAATGAGAGCAACCTGGTTGATATATTTCCATGCTGTGAATTAGTGTGCGCTCTCCTTCATAAGCAGTCACACACACACACCACAGGGCTGGCAGCAGGACGTCTGCTTTGAGTTTTCGCCTTTGGTGGTGTCGAGGCTCTGGGCTGACCCCTTCCCAGCCTCTCACCTGGCCTCCAGGAACCCAGCACACGCAGTTCGTAAGGCGGGCGGTGGAGTCAGGGATTCAGTCTGTGGCAGCTGGAGCTGAAGTTCTCTCTCACTAAGTGCATTTGACTGTATGGAAATGAGAACCGTGACCTTGGCCTCATTAGCACTTCCTTCCAAACAGCTAAGTGAATCAGCCGCTGGCACACACCAATAATAAACTGAAAACATGTCGAGTCGACAGCGATATTAAGGTGCACAACAGGCCACTCTTCTCCCTGGAAGCCCTTGGTGATAGGCAGCAAATTCTTGAGCTTTCTGACACCCAGAGTCACACTCCCATCGCCACTGCCGCCTGCCTTCCCCCTCTGTGCCCACAAATGTACAACTAGGAGGTATGACTTTTACTCCACAAACAAGGGTTTATGAAAAATGTCACAATCCTTAGTTTTGTTCCAAAATCAAGATACATTTGAGTGTAAGTCCTTATCTCCCTAGGCCTCTCAGTGTTGTGCAAAAGCCCCTGGGAACTTTACCCAGATCATGTCTCTTGTCTTCCATTCATACCATTCACCACACATGAGCTCGTTGGCCAAGCTCTTGTGGCCCTCAAGGTCAGACAGCTCTGTTGATTCCTGCTGAGCTTGGCCCAGAAGTCTTTGCCAGGGCTGCAAGCCCTAGTGTCTAACACCACAAAGTCAGTCCTCTCTGCGATCCCCCCAAGATGCTTCAGGAAGCTGAGTGTGGGTCTCTACTAAGAGAACAAGATGAAGACCACCACTCTTTCTCAGTCCTGAAGAGTCTTTCCATTCTTTCCTTTCTCTCCTGCTATCCCCCTTCCAAAGCCTTCCCCACCTTGAAATAGGAGTTGGGGAAGGAGAAAGAAAGAGAGAAATAAAGCAAGAAAATATAAGTTAACACTTCAGTGATGTAGACGCTTGCACACATTCTAACAATATCACCAGTATCAATATATCAATCAAGATAGCTGGTTTTGGTTTGAAACTCTATTACTGACCAGCTTTGAGAACGTATGCACGTTACTTAAGTACAGAAAGCCTCATTTTCCTTATCTGCAAAATGAGAATAAACTTTAGCCCAACTACTCGGCAAGTCTATTTTGAGGTCTAAAGTAAACAGCAATAACCTTGTAACACTTGTAGAGTCTGTTTTCCATTTGTTAATTCATATACTCTTCCACATTATCCTTAAAAGTTGTGACAGCATTTTATAATTAACAAAGAAGGGCACACAAGTTATAAAATGTTGTGCTTTTTAAATAAAGACCTAGCAATTATACCTGAACATATTTTTTTAAGTTTCTTTCAAGCCTGCTCCAACTACCACATTATACACCACTTATTCTCACATTCTATTGATTGTGAATAACAGTATTTCAACTATTTTCCCATTGTCTCTCAGACCCAAGCCCAGCCTTCTGTAGAATGGTCTTATATTCTGACAGGTAATAATCTAAGCTTTTTTCTTTCTACCAATTTAAAAGGACTACCAGAAAGCACCTTTATCATCTTGTCTCAGAGCTATGTCAAGTCTCATGTCATAATCCAGCCTGTGGGGACCTTGATTCCATCAAACTAGCCCACCACTTGGGGGACATCATGATGTCTGGATCTGAAGAACAGTAGGTAGTATATACATTAGATGCTTGGCTAAGACACAAGGTTGTCAGTGGGTGGGAAATCCAGGAGCCAGCCACCTGGATGAGGTTTCTAGGAGTCCGATATTCCAGATCATGCTAAGCTAATCCCTCCAAAGTGAAAGGCAGGTTATTGCACCTTGGACCAGCCATAGCCCACAATGAGTTTCACTGTTTGATGAGACTCTGTGCTTTGGAGACAAGATATGGCATATTTGAGTGTGCTGCTCTGACCAGTTTAGGGTATAACCCAAGATGCAGCCATTTTCGAGTGGTGACCAAGCGAGAAAGGCTCTATAGCTAGTCCAAGACATAGACTGTAGACTAATCCAGCACCAGCAAATGCAAGGCATGGGCTGTGTGGATCCAATAGCATTCAGCATTTCTGTAGCAACTAGACACACTGGATGGAGGCTTTGGCAAACCCTAAAAGGATGGTCTAGAGCTGGAAGTAAAGTCATGCTCCTTTTCCAGATGACTGTTCTCTGTTTGCGAAGCTTCTCCTGCCTTGCTATTGGACCTTACAGACTGAACACCTGGCCATGTGACCTGAGCTGCCCACAATTGACTGGCTGTTACCTGATTCATTAGGCCACACAATTAGGTGTACGCAAGGACACTTCATCACCAAGCAGAAATGGCATATACAAAATCAGACTGAAGCAGATCCTGAGGGAATAATATGAGGGGGGGACCCCCCAAAAACCCAGAATTTATTTATTTATTTATTTTTTGAGTTGGAGTCTCACTCTGTCACCCAGACTGGAGTGCAGCAGCCGCTCCCGGCCACCGCAGCCTCGCCCTGCTGGGCTCTGGAGACCCTTCCGCCTCAGCCTTCCAAGTAGCTGGAACTACAGGCACGCGCTACCACGCTCAGCTAATTTTTGACTTATTGTAGAGATGAGGTCTCGCCAAGTTGTCCAGGAGGGTCTCGAACCCACGGGCTCAGGCAATCCACTCACCTCAGCCTCCCAAAGCGCTGGGATTACAGGCTGAGTCGTGGATCCCGACTTTTTTTTTTTTTTAATTGTATATTTATTCATACATGTTTAAACTTCAGTCACCTTCAAAGTCCTCTCCGTTTGATGCAACATACCTATTGAGACGCTTTTTCCACAGTTCAAAACAGTTTTTGAACTCATCCATTTTGATTCTTTTTAGCGCCTCGACCAGTTTTTTGTTTCGCCTCTTCCACATTGGCAAAATATTTCCCTTTGAGGACTGTTTTCATCCAGAGAAACAAAGGAAAAGTTGCTCTGGCAAGATCTAGTGAGTAGGGAGGGTGAGGCATGGGGGTCATGTTGTTTTATATCAAAACTGCTGAACGCTCAGTGCAGTTGTTCTTGTAAATCACCCATCATGAAATGGACAAACATGATGAAAGAATCTCTAACACAGCCTCTCACAACAATGCTAGCTGTACACTGATCCTAGAACACTCACCTCACGAGGGAAGCCTGTACTACAAGGGGCCTGCCCTTCAAAAGATAATTCTGGTTTTTGGGGGGTCTCCTCTTGTCCTGTCACATGTGCTGATGGCACAGACTCCAGTGGCACATTCTTTGTCCACTCTGCCATCTTTCTTTCATCCCATACTAGGTTTTTGGGAAGATCTCTCCGTAAGCAAGTAACTGAGGCTGTCTCTGGTTTACAGATGGTTTTTGCAAGACGCTGGCAAACTAGGAGTAGGGTATTATAAGCCACAGTCAGAAGTGTACTAAAACAAAGCAATCAGAAACACTGGAGAAGAGAAATCCTCTCAGTGGGTGGAACTTTAAGCAATACATTTCATTGTCCACTTTGACTGGACTGAGATATGGATGGCCCGACGCTGCTTCGTAGGTAGAGAGAAAGGATTAGAAGACCGGGCCGAGCATGGTGGCTCATGCCTATAATCCCAGCACCTTGGGAGGCAGAGTTGAGAGGATAGCTTGAGCCCAGGAGTTCAAGACTAGATTGGGCAACAAAGTGAGATCTTGGCTCTACAAAACAAAACAAAACAAATCAGAAAATTAGCCAGGTGTGATGGTGAGTACCTGTAGTCCCAGCTACTCAGGAGGCTGAGGTGAGAGGATCGCCTGAGCCCAGGAGGTCGAGGATATGATAAGCCATGATCATGCCACTGCATTCCATCCTGGGCAACAGAGTGAGACCCTGACTCAAAAAAAAAAAAAAAAGGATTAGAAGATTGTCTGCAAAGCGGTATGTCAATGAACCTCTTAAACTGTCACAGAGCACGAGGGCATCAAATGTCATGTGAATGCTCACAAAGGCATCTGCTACAGACAAAGCCGTCGATAATCAGGCAGAAAAGATGGCCAATCCAGTGAATGTCCATTGGCATCCTTCTCCAATCCCCCAGGGATTTGCTCAATAGGGTTATGTACAAAGGACCATGCCAGCAGGAATAGACCTCCTAGTTGTGATCTGCTCGCCACCACCAATAAGTGCTCAAGCTGACAGGGGCAGAGGCCAGCACTGAGCTCCTATCATACTACCATTGGGTGGGGATGGGGAACAGTCCAGCCACCCATGACACTGAACCTCTTCCACCATGGAGGAGCTCACTGGAACAGACACTTATTCCAGATATCGACTTCTCTTCTCTGCTTGAGCATTCTGCCAACACCCATTTGTGGATTTACGGAATGCCTTGTTCACCTTCATGGTATCCCACACATCATTGCTTCAGACTAAAAATTCATTTCACAGCAAAAAAAAAGAAAGAAAGAAAAAAGAAAAAGGTACAGCAATGGGCTCACGCACATGGAACTCACTGTTCATATCACTGACTCCCAACCGAAGCTGGTCCGGCAGAAAGGCAGAACGGCCTCCTGAAGATTCAGGGATGGGTCCAGCTGACAGAGCATCTGTGAGGCGGAATCATTGTCCTTCGAGATGGCACACAAGCCCTCAAACCAGTGACCAAGACACATGGCTTTTTCTCCCATAGCCCGAATCCATGGCTTTGGAAGGAAAGAGGTAAAAATGGAGGTAGCCCCTGAAAGTGTTACTCCTGATAACCCACTGACAGGATGTTCCTTCCTGTTCTCACAGCTTTGTACTCCACTTGTTGGAGAGCTGGTTCCCAACTGGAAGAATGAGTCTAGCAGGGAAACAACAGCCGTTCTAGTGACTCGGAAGTTGAGCTCACCATCGTGTCACTGAGCACACGGACAAAGGAAGAGATGATGTGTGGTTGGGGTGACTGCTTCTGTTTACCTGTCTGGTTGCCACTCAGTGCAGCGGAGTGAGCTAGACCTGGAGGGAGGGGACCCGGGCATCTCTTAGTGATTTTTTATTATGTCTAGGAAAGACAGGACCGAAGAAGCACTCAGCCCCTTCCTGGTTACTTCGCAAGATAAGGAATACTGCCCAGCTGGTTCAAGGCAAGAAAAACATAGATGTGGCACATGCCCGCAGTTCCAGCTACCTGGAAGACTGAGACGGAAGGATCACCGGAGCCCAGCAGGTCGAGGTTGCAGTGGCCTTGAGCATGCCACTGAACTCTAGCCTGGGCGATGGAGTAAGACTCTGACAAAGAAAGAAAGAAAGAAAGAAAGAAAGAAAGAAAGAAAGGAAGGAAGGAAGGAAGGAAGGAAGGAAGGAAGGAAGGAAGGAAGGAAGGAAGGAAGGAAGGAAGGAAGGAGGAAGGAAGGAAGGAAGGAAGGAAGGAAAGAAAGAAAGAAAGAAAGAAAGAAAGAAAGAAAGAAAGAAAGAAAGAAAGAAAGAAAGAAATGTAGACTCAGTGGCAGAAAAAAGAATTTACAAATATGAGCTATGACTTTGTAACCAGTTCCAGAAATAAAGTAGCAGATATGAATAATATCTTCCTCGTTTGTTTCTTTTCCTTTTCTTCTTTCTAATTTTATGTGTCTATCATCTATCTATCTGTCTGTCTGTCTATCTATCTATCTATCTGTCATCTATTTTGTAGAGATGGGTTTTGCTCTGTCACCCAGGCTGGAGTGCAGTGATACGATCAAAGCTCACTACAGTCTCAAACTCCTGGGCTCAAGTGATTCTCCTGCCTCAGTCTCCAAGTAGTTGGGACTATATGCATCATCGTGCCTGCCTTTTTTTTTTTTTTTTTTCCTAATTTTTTTTAGAGATGGTCTCCCTATGTTGCCAAGGCTGGTTTCAAACTCTTGGCCTCACAAGATCCTCCTGCCTCAGCCTCTCAAAGTGCTGGGATTACAGGCATGGGCCACCATGTCTGACTCTTCCTCCTAATTTTCAATTATTTTGTATAAACAGTGCTGGTGGCAATTAACTTTACAAAACACAGTCTTTGATGAATAAACAAAAAATAATAATTAACATCATCTGGAGATGAATTTGACGAGTATTAAAAGATTTGTGTCCTCATTTGAGAGGATAATGTTTTCTAAGTGAGCTCTAATTTGCTAGGCAGAAGCATGGAGTTTTCACTACTGTTGTGGCAGAGAAGTTTCAAAATGGGTGGAACATGGTGTGTAGACACTTGGTAGCAGCCACTCAGGGAGCTGGCACTCACCTGTTGTCTCAGCCTGGACCTCTCTCCTACACTGTGCTCTGTGATGCTGGGGCCAGGGGTATGAGAATCACACTTCCAAGTCTCCTTTTTTTTGAGGCAGAGTCTCACTGTCACCCAGGCTGGAGTGCAGTGGCATGATCACAGTTCACTCCAGCCTCAATCTCCTGAACTCAGGTGATCCCTCTGCTTCAGCCCTGCGTGGCTGAGACTAAGATGCGTGGCACCATGCCTGGCTAATTTTTTGTAGACATGAGGTCTCGCTATGTTGCCTAGGCTGGTCTCAAACGCCTGAACTCAAGCAGTCCTCTTGCATCAGCCTCCCAGAGTGCTGGGATGTCTGGCACGAGCCACCATGCCCGACTCCATTTTACAGTATTTTGAAGTCAAGAATAGGGGACTATGACATCATTTTGAATGTGACCTGGTACTTATTATCACAGGCACTGTGTCCATTGCCCTGCAGATGATGTAGAAGAAGGAAGATATTTTTTGTTGTGAACACAGCACAGAAATGTTAAGAGAGAGTTATCTTTCTTGTTTCAGAGAGAGCCGGTCTTTCTCAGGGTACTTTGCCAAGATCCTCTTTTTTTTGCCCCAGACCACAGGAACAGAATACATTGAGAATTCTGAGGATGAAAACTTAAGATTTGAGAGAACCAGAAGACTCACTGGAATCCAGAACAAATATCACCTTCTCCAGGAAAAGTTAGCTTCTCCTTCCTCTGAGCTTCCACATTTGCATTTGTTGTAGTTGTTTGCTTAGATTCTGTCTGTTTGCTGGAAGCAGGAAACATGCTTTATTCAATTTGGTGTATGCCCAGCTTTAGCCAGTATCTTGCACAAGAGGGCTCAGTCAACGTTAATCAAGCAATGATTGAACAAAGTAAGCCATGTTTGGAAACCAGGTCTCAACTAACCTCAGTAATGTCCTTGCCTGGATACTCAGGGTGAGCTTGTTGGCCAAGGTTGGTTCTGAATATTCTTAAAGCACATTACCCAAATCATCAGGATTGTAGCAATAAGCTAAGGAATGAGCAAGAATCTAGGTCCCAGGTCAAAAACAGGAAGAAGTAAGGGAAGGTAGTGGGAAGGACTTCCCACTGGCTTTACGTGTCCCATACCCAAGCCCAGGCCTCTGAAAACCTCCTCTCAGCTCCCCTGGAACCTTACGATGTCAACTGCGGAGGTAACCTCAAGTGCATGATGATCCACACACTCACACACATATACACATTTGTGTGAAATGCAATGTCTTTCCTGTCAAGGGGTCAGCCTTCTGGCAATGGGCACTGTTCCTTAAATCACCTACTAGCAAAGAAAAAAATCAAGACTTCAGACAGCAAACTGTGAGGAGAAATGGTGAGTTGTTAGTCTTGAAACTACAGCCAACTAAAAATGATTCACTGCCTATTATATGGAAGGTTGGATCAGATCTAACGCCTGAAACCACTGAGCAGTACTGATATCACTAAAGGCAGGACAACCCAATTGGGTGTGCCTTGTTATGTAGGAAGAAGCAAGGATACAGAACCACCTACAGAAATGTCTTGCCTAAAACTTGAACTTTAGTCTAATCAAGCTTCTTGGTCTAATTCTCGGTTAATAGGAAACGCGGGGGAAGAAAGACAGTGTTTGCAGCCACAAAAATGCAGTCAACCACACCTCAAAATGCAGGAGATGTAACAAATGACCCATTTTTTCCAAAAAGCATGAAAAAGTGAGAAGAAAGGGAGTGCTGTTTTAGACTGAGACTAATTTAAACAAACAATCAACCCAAAAATTCTAATATTTGAGGCAACTGGAGAAAACTGAGCTTAGGTCATAGGTGACTCTAAGAAATGATTATTAGTTAGTACTTTTGTTCAGTGTAATAATGGCATTGTGTGCTTGTGCTTTAAAAATTCTGATTTTAGCCGGGCTCGATGGCTCAGCCTGTAATCCCGTGCTTTGGGAGGCTGAGGTGAGTGGATTGCCTGAGCCCGCAGGTTCGAGACCCACCTGGGCAACTTGGCGAGACTTCATCTCGACAATAAATCAAAAACTAGCCAGGCGTGGTAGTGCGTGCCTGTAGTTCCAGCTTCTTGGAAGGCTGAGGCAGAAGGATTGCCGGAATCGCTGGAGGCCAGCAGGTCAAGGCTGCAGTGTCCGGGAGCCGCCACTGCACTCCAGTCTGGGCCACAGAGTGAGACTCCAACTCAAAAAAAAAATTCTGATTTTATGAGTAAAATGGTAGATTTGTGGCATTTGCTTTAAAGCGCGCCACCAAAAAGGGGAGGGAGAGAGAACAGATAAAAGAAGAATGTAGGTAATTACTGAATTTGGGTATATGTTGCATAAAGATTCATTATATTATCTTGTAGACTTTGGAGTACATTTGAAATTTCCATAACTAAAACAAACTAAAATAAACACCATGACCAAATAAGGGAGTTTCCAGAAAGGCAAAAATAATTTGACATTTAAAATTTTTTACTATGACAAAAGGTTAAAAAGAGAAAAGCCACTTGATTAATTTAGTAGATGTCAAAAGACCTTTGAACAATTCAATATGTAGTCCTAATTTTAATAACCCCCCAAAAATTGGAAACAGCAATAGCAGATTTGTTTCATGTACGAGGGTACCTACTCATGATAAATATCTTGCATTTGTTTGAAGTGATGAAGTGGAGGAGTAACTAGTAATATGGAAATATGTGCATTATGTATTAAGTGAAAAAGCTTTTTACCCAGAAGAGAAAGGTATGATCTCATTTTGTGTTAATATATCTACCAAAATGTTAAGCGTGGTTAAATGTGGGTTTGAATTTTCTTGTGATTTTCATTTTCTTCTTTGTTCTTAGCTGTATTTTCCAAAATGTCTACAGAGAAAATATATTACATTTTCAATCACAGGAAAGCACACAATGTTATCCTAATTTTTTTTTAAATTTTAGACTCTTGTGGTCGTTTCTTCTGTTCCAAATTAACCCTCATCTTACCAACACTTTAAAAATATTGCCCAAAAGATTATCTCAAAAGACTTGCAAATGCCGTGTTAGGGGCAGCGAGACCTCATCTCTACAATAAATCAACTCAGCCGGGCATGGTAGCGCGCGCCTGTAATTCCGGCTACTGGGAAGGCTGAGGCGGAAGGATCGCCGGAGCCCAGCAGGTGGAGGCTGCGGAGGCCGGGAGCGGCCACTGCACTCCGGGTCTGGGCGACAGAGTGAGACTCCAACTCAAAAAAAAAAAAAAAAAAAAAGAATTAAAATCTGTAGTGTTTGCAGTGTTTCCAATGTAATGATGGAATTGTAATAAAAATCGGAGGACTTGCTGAAATACAGTGTTCATATTTGCTATGGCTTAAATGTCTCCTTCAAAACTCATGTTGAAATGTAATTGCCGATGTAACAGTGTTGGGAGGTAAGGCCTTTAGAAGTGATTGGGTCACGAGGCTCTGCCTGGTGAATGGATCATGCCGTTATCACAGGAATGGGTTAGTTACCACAGGAGTGGGCTCCTGATAAAAGGATGAGTGCAGCCCAGTGTCCTCTCTCCATTTTGCAAGGTTGCTGGCCACCATGCCTTCACCACGGAATAACACAGCAAGAAGGACTCACTAGATGTTAGCACCGGCCCGTTGGTCTTCCCAGCCTCCAAACTTGTGAGTCAAACTTTTCCTTATAAATAACCCAGTCTGTGGCATTCTGCTGTAACAGCAGAAAAGAGACTAAGATGCTGTTTCATACCTGGAACCGCCACGAGATAATTAAATTGTATCAGTTGTATTTTAAAATCATGCCTGTGTTACAACTGCATGTATATGGCACACAATATGAGAAAATACAAAAACACAATCAGTTTTTACATGGCAGGGAATTGGGAATTTATTCTTTTTCATTATTTTAATGAAGTTATAAAAGACAAGAAACTATATCATGCATTTTGGACTAATTTATATCCAAAGTGAATTAGATCACTAAAATTTCAGTAAATTGGGTAGCTTCAGTTATCAAAAAAATGGTACTTCATGAGACACTACTTTGCTATGAGTATTTGAGAGATAAGCCCATAATTTTCTTAACCAAATAATAAATGCATTATTAGGAAATGAAATTAAGCTTTCTTGTGAAGCGTGTTGCTAAAAATTGTTATATGTATCATGTACTGTTAGTTTTGAAGTACCGAAAAGACAAAAAAAAAAAAAAGGAAGTCAACTAAAAATAAATCAGCATCCTCCTAAATTGCATGTTTTCTAAAATCTGGTCATGGAGTCTAACACTTCAGTTTCATTTGTAAATCAGATTGAACATCTCTCTGTGTGTGGATTTGGTTTATTTTCAGCCTAATGATTAAATTTGCCTGGTATATGGAATACTGCTCAGCCGTAAGAAAGAATAAAATCGTGTCCTTTGCAGCAACATGGATGGAGCTGGAGGTCATCAACCCAAGTGAACTGACTTGGAAACTGAAAGCCAAATACCACATGTTCTCACTCGTTTGTGGGAGCTGAACAGTCACAAAGATGGAAACAACAGACAACTGGGGACACCAATATGGGGGGAGGAGGGTTAGGGTTCAGAAACTCCCCACAGGGCACAATTTTCACTCTCTGGGGAATGGGCCACCCAAGACACAATATGTCCATGTAATAAACCCCACGAATCTGAAATTTTTAAAAAGTTAAAAAAAAAAGAATAAGCCAAAATAAATTTGCATGGTATATATAAACTTGCTTACAAAAGGGCATTTCCTGAGAAAAGTTGAAGTTTTCCAATTAACCTTGAAAAATAAGCTCCGGGCCGGGCTCGGTGGCTCAGCCTGTAATCCCAGGCGAGCGGATTGCCCAAGGGTTTGAGACCAGCCCAGGCCACTTGGTGAGACCTCGTCTCTACAATAAAAATTTTAAAATCTAGCCAGACACGGTAGCATGCGCCTGTAGTTCCAGCTGCTTGGAATGCTGAGGTGGAAGGATGGCTGGAGCCGTGAACCTGCCACTGTACTCCAGCCTGGGCAACAGAGTGAGACTCCAACTCAAAAATAAATAAATAAATAAATAAATAATAAGCTCCAGAGATTCACTGAGTTGAAAGACAACATGCAGGTTTCTGGACTTGTTCAACAGCTGAACCCGCCTCCCCCATTAGCCGTAAAGACCATTGTAACTTCAGGGGGAGCTTGGCGTGATGAAAATCGATTGGACGCATGCTAAATGAAATGCAGGGATATTCTTTAGCACACGTGGCTCCCAACAAGCACTGACTTTTTTTTAGTCAAGGTCTTGCTCTGTTGCTCAAGCTGGAGTGCAGTGGCATGATCACAGTTCACCACACCCTCTACCTCCAGGGATCAGGCAATCCTTCCTCAGCCACCTGAGTAGCTGGGGCTACAAGTGTGTGCTACCACAACTGGCTAATGTTTTTTTTTTTTTTGTAAAGACTAGGTCTCACTGTGTTGCCCAGGCTGGTCTCAAACTCCTGGGCTCAAGCAATCCTCTCACCTCGGCCTTCCAATGTGCTGGGATTACAGGCGTGAGACACCGCGCCCGGCCTTAGCACTGACTATTGATCTTCTATATTTAATTTTTGTGACCCTAAAAATATAACATGGTTTTAAAAATGCTCATTTTCCACATGACTGGGGTAGACTTGAGTGAGATGATCCTCGACTGGTGTGGCCTCGCAGCTGTATGACACTATGTTCTGGATTTTTCTTCTAATAATAGGAATACACTAATTCAAATTCTCATGTAATCTAAAGTAAAAGTATCTAATCTGAAAATATTTAACTCTACATTGTATCGTCTTTTTGATACAAGTTCCAAACCACTGACCGGAGAAATACATAATACTGAAAGTAAAAAGTTTTCATATCAAAAGTTTCCATTTGAGCAAAGTTTTAACAAATACCATAAGACTTATATTAACAACAGTATCATTTATTCATTTAATTCCAGTGGCTTCAAGAGCTATATGAGATATCAAATAATTTAAGCTTTCTTTTTTACTGTTCTTATAAAATGCTTGATAGTTGTTATATTGATGTGCAAATATGCAATTTTAGAAGCCAGGAGAAAAGCAGAACATTTAACCTGCTCTTCTTTTTATTGTAATAAATTCTACAGCAAAGTTAAGATGTTAGTCTATGTGATAAGATATTATAAAAGATTTGTCTTTAGGGTTGAAGTTTTTGTATTTTTGTTTCTTGCTGATCTAAAATTTATTGGGGAAAAGAAAATGGATATACACACACACACACACACACACCACAGTTAGTAAAACCCACTGGTAACATCAATAAATTAATTTAGGGTGAAATTTCTATTACCAAGTTATCCACATTTATTTACAAAATTTGAAGTAAACAATTCTCTTTAATTGGCACTAGCCTTTCTAGGAGAATTTCTCCAGAACCTGGCGTTCTGGCCACCCCACTCTTCTGAACTCTGCATTTCTGCCCGCCTCCTGGTCATTTCCATCGGGTTGGTCCACAGGTCATATACAAACCTGGAACTCATTCACCCAACCCACCTCTTCTCCAAGGACTTCTAAACTCAGAAAATGGCACTGCCATCCATGTAGTTATGTGGTCGTGAGGGCTGGACATTTTCTCTTACTGCTCATGCTTAATTAGGCACCAAGTCCCATAGAACCTATGAAACAGGCCTCAAATTTATACACTCCATTATATTACCAGGGGCTTTATCCTATTCAGGTCATCCTATCCTCTCAAGAATAATATTTTAAAGATGCTGAATAGGCTTCTTTTTCTAACACAGATGAAATAACAGTAACCGAATGTATCCTTCTTCCTGAAACAACTAAAAAAATGAACAAATAAATGAAACAATGTTCACAAAACCTTGGTCATCAGGCAGCAATGGACAGTGATCCCTGAGAAATGGCCCAATATCACAGAGGGCTGAAAAACTCGCCTGGTCCCACCAGCCAGATAAGAACATTTCATAGTTCACAGAGCTTAGTTAGAGTGTTCAAGAGGGTTTTGCCACAGTTGCAGGGAAAAAACTGATCCTAGACTAAGCATTGTTTCCATCCTGCTTACAAGATCTAAAGATATGCCCTAAATAATCTACTGTTTCCAAGTAATTTAGGCACAACTTGGAACAAAACTCAATAATATTTATAGGACTATAGAAATATTCAAAAATTAGATGACAGATCACCCAGGAATACTGTGTGCTGTGGGCTTAAAAAAAATTCAACAAGGTAAAAATCATATGTCAGGCATTCAACCAAGAGATATAAGGCAGAACAGAAGCAGAAGAAGATGACCTATGATGAGTAGAAAAACAAATCAATCAAAATTGACCACTAGTCAAATCAATGACAGATTTAATAGATAAGTTAACATAGCTATTATTGTCACATTCTAGAAGCTAGAGGAAGCTAAAGGAAAGATTAAACATGTTAACTAGAGGCATGTAATTTATAAAGACCCAACCTGAACTTCCAGAGATGAAAACTACAGTATCTGAGATGAAAACGTATTGGATGGAATTAATGGCAGATTAGACACTGCATAATAAAAGATTAGTGAATGTGAATACCTAACAACAGGAACTAACCAAAAAGAAACATAAAGAGATTTAAAAGTCTGAAAAAATAAAATAAAAAGAACTTCAGTAAGCGATAGGACATCTTCAAGAGGCTAATGTACATGTAATTAGAGTTCCCAAATGAAAGGGGAAAGAGTGGAAAAATAATTGACAAATAATAGCTACACATTTTCCAAATTTGATAAAAGCCCACAGATCCAAAAATCTGAAAAAACTCAAGCACAAGAAACATGAATAAAACTACATCAAGGCACACCATAATTAAATCAGTACTTAAAACCACTGACAATAACAAAATCTTAAAAGGGAGCAGAGAAAAAAGACACATCACATGCAAAAAGACAGATAAACTTATATACACACATATACATACATATGAAAGCAGATTTCCCACTGGAAAAAAACACAATCTAGAAGACAGAAGATACTAGAGCAATATCTTTAGAGATCTGAAAGAAAAATAATTGTCAATCTAGAATACCAGTGAAATATAACCTTCAAAAATAAAGGTGAAGCCGGGCTCGGTGGCTCAGCCTGTAATCCCGCGTCTTTGGGAGGATTGCCTGAGTCCGCGGGTTCGAGACCTATCTGGGCAGCAAGACCTCATCTCTACAATAAATAAAAAAATTAGCCAGGCGTGGTAGTGCGCCTGTAGTTTCAGCTACTTGGAAGGTTGAGGCGGAAGGATCGCCAGAGCCCAGCAGGTTGAGGCTGCGGTGGCCGGGAGCAGCCACTGCACTCCAGTCTGGGTGACAGAGTGAGACTCCAACTCAAAAAAAAATTAAAGGTGAGGCCGCATATAGTGACTCACGCCTGTAATCCCAGTGCTTTGCGAGGCAGAGGCAGGAGGATCACTTGAGACCAGGAGTTTGAGACCAGTATGGGCAACATAGCAAGACTCCCATCTCTACTAAAATAAAATTAAAACAAATTTCAAATGAAGGTAAATAAAGACTTTTTCAAACATAAAAAAAACGAAAATTTTATTACCAGCAGACATGCAAAACAATAAATGTTGAAGGAGGCATTCTTAGGTAAAGGAAAATGATAGTATATGAAAATCTGTGTCTACACAAAGGAATGAAGAAAAATTCCTTTAAAATTTCAGAAATAGACCGGGTTTGGTGGCTCAGCCTATAATCCCAACACTTTGGGAGGCCGAGGCGAGTAGATTGCCTGAGCCCATGGGTTGGAGACCAGCCTGGACAACTTGGCAAGACCTCATCTCTACAATAAATCAAAAATTATCCAGGTGTGGTGATGTGCACCTGTAGTTCCGGTTACTTGGAAGGCTGAGACAGAAGGATTGCCTGAGCCCAGCAGGTCAACGCTGGGGTGGCCGTGAAAGTGCCATTGCACTCCAGCCTGGGTGACAGAGTAAGACTCCAACTCAAAAAATTAAAAAATAAATTAAAAAATCAAAGACACACATAGATTAAAAGTAAATATGTAAGAAGATAGTCCATGCTAACACTGATAAAAAGGAAAACTAGCTTCCATATGATACAGTAATCCCCCTTCTGGGAATAAACCCAGAGGAACATAAATCACTCTGCTCAAAAGCCACTTTCACATGAATGTTCACTGCAGCACTATTCACAATAGCAAAAGCATGGAACCAACCCAGATGTCCATCAAAATTGGACTGGGTAAAGAAAGTGTGGCACAGGGTGGAATATTATGCAGCCGCGAGGAAGAACAAAGTCATGTCCTTAGCAGCAACATGGATGCAGCTGGAGACCCTCACTCTCTCAGAAACAAAAAACTGAAACCTACATGTTCTCACTCATAAGTGGGCCCTAAACACTGGGCAGGCAGGCACAAAGGCAGAAACCACTGACATGGGGCACTACTAGCTGGGGGAGGGAGGAGGAGAGGGGCACGCAACCCCCCACTGGGTACCATGTCCACTACCAGGGGGCGAGAGGGCTCCCTGGGAGCCCAAACCTCACCTGCATGCAATTTATCTCCTCATGTGTACTCTACAACTCTAAAATAAAAATTAAAAAGAAACGGAATGGCAAGAGTGTGTAAGCCATCTTTTATCCTGTCTCCTGTTATTCAGAGGATAGCCAAGCCAGGAATGCTTCAGGAAGAAGTATTCTTACTTACTGTTGAGTAAAATGGAAAAGGTAGCCCATTTTCAAAAATTTTATCAATGTGTTATATTCATAGGTAATATTAGATCATATTGTTAAACATATATAATGAAAATTTAAAAAAAAAAAAAAGATTTTTTTGAGTTGGAGTCTCACTCTGTCGCCCAGACTGGAGGGCAGTGGCCGCTCCCGGCCACCGCAGCCTTGACCTGCTGGGCTCCGGCGATCCTTCCGCCTCTGCCTTCCAAGGAGCTGAAACTACAGGCGCACACTACCACGCCCAGTTAATTTTTTATTTATTGTAGAGACAAGTTCTGACAAGTTGCCCAGGTGGATCTTGAACCCGTGGGCTCAGGCAATCTACTCACCTTGGCTTCCCAAAGCACTGGTATTACAGGCTGAGCCACCGAGCTCAGCCTATGCATCAATTTTTAAGCCACTGTCATTATTTGGTATTGGTACCTAATATTAGATCATTTTGTATGCTTTAAATATATATAATGAAACTTTTTTTTTTTAATTAATATTATAAACCGAGCTCGGTGGCTCAGCCTGTAATCCCAGCACTTTGGGAGGCTGAGGTGAGTGGATTGCCTGAGCCCATGGGTTCGAGACCCACCTGGGCAACTTGGCAAGACCTCATCTCTACAATAAATCAAAAATTAGCTGGGCGTGGTAGCGCACGCCTGTAATCCCAGCTACCTGGAAGGCTGAGGGGGAAGGATCACCAGAGACCAGGAGGTTGAGGCTGCGGTGGCCAGGAGAGTGCCACTGCACTCCAGTCTGGGTGACAGAGTGAGACTCCAAATCAAAAAAAAAAAAAAAATTAATACTATAACCAGGCGTGGTGGCGCATGCCTGTAGTTTCAGCTACTTGGAAGGCTGAGGCAGAAGGATCGCCAGAGCCCAGCAAGTCGAGGCTGCAGAGGTCATGAGCATGCCACTGCACTCCAGCCTGGGCAACAGAGTGAGACTCTGACTAAAAAAAAAAAAAAAATTAATATTAGACAAAGTAGAATTCAGAGCCAAAAATATTCCCAGGGATATAGTTATTTCATCATGTTAAAGGAGTAAATTACTCAGAAGGATGTAACCATCACAAATGTTTATGCAGCTAAAAACAGGGCTTCAAAATATATAAAGCACGCCGGGCTCGGTGGCTCAGCCTGTAATCCCACGCCTTTGGGAGGCTGAGGTGAGTGGATTGTCTGAGCCCGCAGGTTCGAGACCCACCTGGGCAACTTGGTGAGACCTCACCTCTACAATAAATTAAAAAAAAACCAGCCGGGTGTGGTAGCGCGTGCCTGTAGTTTCAGCTACTTGGAAGGCTGAAGTGGAAGGATCACCGGAGCCCAGCAGGTCGAGGCTGCCATGGCTGGGAGCAGCCACTGCACTCCAGTCTGGGCGACAGAGTGAGACTCCAACTCAAAAAACAAAAAGAAAAAAAAAAAGAAAATATAAAGGATATAGAATATTTAAATCATACTATCAATCAGTTTGATCTAATTGGCACCACCCAACAACAAAAGCATACATATTTCTTTACTAGTACATATGATTTTTATCAATATTATCCATATTCTGAGCCATAAAAAAAGTGTCACCTTAAGACAATTCACTTTATGTAAAGTATGCACTCCACAATGGATTTAGATTAGAAACTAATAACAGAAACATATATGAAAAATTTCCAAATATTTGAAAAGTAAATACACTGGTAAACATCTCCTGAGTAAAAGAAGAAAGTAAAAGGAATACCAGAAGTGATTTTGAATAATAAAATGAAAACACAACATTGAAAAATATATGGAATGCTACTAAAACAGTACTTAGAAGGAAATTTATAGCAAAAAATATATATATTAGTAAATAACAATAGTCTCAATTCAATGATCTCAGTCTTCCCCTAAGAAACTATTAATTTTTTAAAAATTGAATTAAATACCAAGTAAGCAGAGAAGAAATAATCAAGATCAAAACAGAAAGAAACAAGATAGAAAAAAAGAAAACAATGAAAAGATCAATAAAATTGATAAACATCTAGAAAAAAGCTGTTCAGAAAATAAGGAAAGGATAAAACAAATTGCAATTCCAGTAATTAAATTTTAAAAATAAATACTTGAACGATTTTATGCTAATAAATTTAACAACTTAAATGAACTCAACAAATTATTTGAAAGATACCAACTATGACAGTTCACTTAAAAGAAAATAGGTAACTTGAATATTTTGTTATATATTAAAGAAACTGAGTTTGTAGTTAAAGACTTTCCAAAATAGAAAACTCTAGGTCCAAATAGGTTCCTGAGTGAAATCTGCCAAACAATTCAGGAAAAAATAATAATTTTTTTTTTTGAGTTGGAGTCTCACTCTGTGGCCCAGACTGGAGTGCAGCGGCTGCTCCTGGCCACCGCAGCCTTGACCTGCTGGGCTCTGGCGATCCTTCCACCTCAGCCTTCCAAGTAGCTGGAACTACAGGCGCGCGCTACCACACCCGGCTGGGGTTTTTTGATTTATTGTAGAGGTGAGGTCTCACCAAATTGCCCAGGCGGGTCTCGAACCCACGGGCTCAGGCAATCCACTCACCTCAGCCTCCCAAAGTGCGGAATTACAGGCTGAGCCACCAAAAAAATAATAATTTAACACTTACTTTTTCCAAAAAGAAAGGAAAGAAATGCTTTCCAACTCCTTCTACAAAGCCAGCATTATTCCTGGACCAACATTAGGAAAAGATATTACAACAAAGAAAATTACAGACCAAACTGCTTCATGAGCAAAATTTTTAAAAATAATTTAACAAATTGAAACAAAAAATATATAAGAAGGATAAGACATTATGAGCAAGTGGACTTTACCTCAGGAGTGCTACATTGGTTTAACACTTGAAAATTAATAACAGCATATTAACAAACAAAAAGGTCACCTCAATAAATGTAAAAAGATCATTGGATAAAATCCAATGTCAATTTATGATTTAAAAAATTCTTAGCCAGGCTCGGTGACTCAGCCTGTAATCTCGTGCCCTTGGGAGGCTGAGGTGAGTGGATTGCCTGAGCCTGCAGGTTCGAGACCCACCTGGACAACTTGGCGAGACCTCATCTCTACAATAAATTAAAAAATTAGCACATCTCTACCATAAATCAAAAAATTAGTGGTAGCGTGCACCTGTAGTTGCAGCTACAGGAAGGCTGGGGTGGAAGGATCACCGGAGACCAGCAGGTCGAGGTTGCGGTGTCCGGGAGTGGCCACTGCACTCCTGTCTGGATGACAAAGTGAGACTCCAACTCAAAAAACAAAAAAAATTCTTAATACATTGTAATAGAAAGAAACCTTCTATTTTTTAACCTGACAATAATATCCATAAAAAATTCTATACCCAGCTGGGCGCAGTGGCTCACACCTGTAATCCCAGCATTTTGGGAGGCCGAGGTGAGAGGATTTCCTGAGCCCAGGGGTTCAAGATCTGCCTGAGCAACTTGGCGAGACTTTATCTCTACAATAAATCCAAAAAAAAAAAAAAAATTAGCTGGGTATGGTAGCACGTTCCTATAGTTCTGGCTACTTGGAAGGTTAAGGCAGAAGGGATCACCTGAACCCAGCAGGTTGACTGCACTCCAGCCTGGGCGATGGAGTGGGACTCCAACCAAAAAAAAAAAGAAAAAATCCTATACCTCATAATATGCTTAATAGTGAAAGATTTAATATTTTCCCCCTAAGATCGGGGAAACTACAAAAATATCTTCTCTCCTCATTCTTGTTCATTGTACTGGAGATTATAGTCAAAGATTTAAGACAAGAAAAAGAAAAAAGCATCCATAGTAAGAAGGCATAAATAAAACTGGCTTTGGAACATCATCTATGTAGAAAATACAATGGAACCTGTACAAAAGCTACTTAGAACTAATAAGTGAGTTTAGCAAGATTGTAAGATACAAAATCAATATATACAATTTAATTGCATTTCTATATACTAGCAACAAAGTCAGAAAGTGAAATAATTTTGGAAAGAACAACATAATTGACAATAACATAAAAATAAATCTGACAAAAGATATTCCAAATATTGCTGAGAAAAGTTCAAGGAGTTCTAAATACGTGGGAAAATATATCATTTTCATGCATTGGAAGAAGCTGCAAAACTCAGTCATAATAAAAACAATCCATTTTAAAATGCTCAAAAAATTGACACACACACACACACTTGCCCAAAGAAGATAGTTATTAATTATTAGGTAAATACAAATTAAAACCACATTGAGATACCACTTCACACCACTAAGGTGGCTAAAAGAAGAAAAAAAAGAAAACTTTAAAAAATAGAGACAGGGCCTCACTATGTTGTCCAGTCTGATTTTGAACTCTTGGCCTCAAGTGATCCTCTTAACCCCACCTCCCAAAGTGCTGAAATTATAGGTATAAGCCAATATGTCTAGCCAAGGATGGCTACATTTTAAAGGACTGATGAATCCAGTTATTTTAAATGTTTGGAGCAACTGGAACTCTCATAAACTGCTGGTTGGAATGTAAAAACAATTCAGCAGATCTGTAAAATATTGAACATATATGTACCATTGACTTCGCCATTCCACTCTTAGATATTTATTCAAAAAAAGTAACATGGCCATAAGTATATAAATATATGGATGTTTGTAACAGCTTTATTTATAATCCACAAAATTATGAATGTTTATAACAGCTTTATTTGCAACAGCCAAAAGCTAGAAACAACCCATATGTCCACCAATAGGTGAATAGATAAAGTAAGGTATATTCATATAATAGAATACTACTCAGCAATATAAAGGAATGAACTTTTGGCACATGTAACAATATAGGTCAATCTTAAAATAAATACGCTGAGTGAAATAAGCCTAATCAAAAAAAAAAAAAAAAAAAAGGAAGAGTACTTAATATATAATTCCATTTATATAAAATTTCAGAAAATACAGTCCAATTTATGGTGGCAAAAAGCAGATTCGTTGTTGCCTGGGCGTAATGGGGATGAGGAGAGAAAGGAGGCATCACAAAGGATCATAAGGAAGCATTTGGAGATGATGGATATCTTCATTTTCTTGATTTTGGCAATAATTGTTACACGGGTGCACACATATGCAAAACTTATCAAAATGTGCATTAAATATGTGTGATTTGTTGCTTGCTAGTCAGACCTCAGTAAAGTAGATTTTGTTTTCTGTTTTGTTTTGTTTGAGTTGGAGTCTCACTCCGTCGCCCAGACTGGAGCGCAGTGGCCGCTCCCGGCCACCGCAGCCCCGACCTGCTGGGCTCCGGCGATCCTTCCGCCTCGGCCTTTCGAGTAGCCGGAATTACAGGCATGCACCACCACGCCCGGCTGATTTTTTGATTTATTGTAGAGATGAGGTCTCGCTGCCCAGGCGGGTCTCGAACCCGCGGGCTCAGGCAATCCACGGGCTCAGGCAATCCACTCACCTCAGCCTCCCAAAGGCGCGGGATTACAGGTTGAGCCACCGAGCCCGGCTGTAAAGTAGATTTTGTGAAAGAAAAGGGCATCTAACTGATCTCCATGACTCTGATATCTTGAATTGTGAGATTCAAATTTGAAGTATCAACCTTGTAAGTGAATAAGTCATCTTGGACATTCAACCCAGTTGAGCTTTCAGTTGACTCCAGCCCCAGACACTATCCAATTGCAACTTTAGGAGATACCTTGGGTAAGAACCACCCAGGTGAGCCCAGCTAACCCACAGAGCTATGACCCACCAAGGAGTGCTTTTAAGCCACTAAGTTTTGGGGTAATTTGTCATACTGCAATGCATAACAAGAACAGTGGGTTTCAAAGTTTTACTAACTTTTTTTCCTTGGCCAAATTTTTTCTGTACACAGAATCTATGGGTAAGCCAAATTGAATAAACAGACAAAAGTGAAACTGCTTTGGTTCAAGTGGGAGTGGAAGAGCCTAGACTCCTACCTACTCAGCTCAGCTCAATGGTTCCTGAGGCAAGAATGGTTCTGGGAGCATCTTTGTGTGACCCAGCCCACCCCAGCATTTCTCCTTTCTCAGATGGGGAACTGAGGACAAAAAGACTGAGTGACACCCACAAGTTACTGGATGTGACTGAACCTTGGGCTTCTTTATTCACAATTATTTTTACCATGCTGTTGAGAACAGAAAAATGTGGTAAGCATGTGCAAAACATCAATTGTTAAATTAGAACAAAAAGGGAAGTAAAAAAGTCAGAAAAGCATATTGTGTTTATCTGGACAAACCTAACCACAAGTCAAATTTTTTACTTAAGATGAAAGGAAAGATTGGGTGTGTGGTCTGATATGTCCATTAATATACATTAGCACTAATTTTCTTTAACATATATAGGCCATTTTTGTTTGTATTTGTGATCCATGCAGACAACCTAGGAAATGAACTTTAGATATGCTGAAACCGAAATAACCACAATTCATTTGTTTCAGTGAAGAAAACACCAGATTCTGCATATACTACCAAATCAGCTGAAGGCTGAAGAAATATCTAACTCTTCTGAAAAGGCCTCTTTCCCCTCTTTTTTTGTCCTCATGGTGCAAACACAGCATAACAAATTCTGTGATAATGGCCTTCATTGTAGTATATTGAAATCAAATGATCCATTTTCAATCTCTGTTTCAGATTTGAAATGATTATGCTGATCAGTAGTAAAGACAATAGATCTATAAGAGATACATTTCCAAATAATAGGATAAATTTATTTCAAAATAACACAAATCCTAGAAGCAAACACAGCCAAAATATACTATAGAAATTGACTATAAATTTCAGTGGATGGTTCCATGAACCACAGCAGTAGGAATAATGCTTCTATGGTCGAAATTTAAATGTTGCTTAATGTTCAACTGAGAGGACTATTCCATTAAACCAGGAACGACTTGTAGTGGCAGTGAAACCAAACCTGTAAACACTGAGGCTGCCATTCTCTGCATGTAAACACAGTCTTAGGTTCGGTACCAGCATTCCATCTCAAGCTGATATATGCGAATGTCTGGTCACCTCCTTGGTATCTTACCACTGCATTTCTGCAGCTGCAATTGAGTTCCAAAGTTACATGGCAAGAATTATTTTATAGATTTTTTTGAGTAGGCTAAATGAATGCAAAAGCAGAATTATCAAGTTTATAAACTAAAATTAAAAATCTTAAACACTATATAAATGGTTTCTTTTTTAAAAATTCTTCAAGTAAATACTGTGTCTACCCAGACCAAGCATATTTTGAAAGCATGAATGAAGTGGAATGCAAAATCAATGATGTCAAGAGCTTATTTTACTTGCCAGCATGTATGAGGGTATGAAATCTGAACCCGTGTATTAATTGCTTCTTAAGAACATGTATATTTGAAAGAGAAAGATGAAAAGGTTCAGTAATGCTATAGATTAAATAAAGAAAAGTGTAGTTTTCAAAATAAAACTCATAAGCAAATAAATCATTTTGTAGAAATGCTTCAGGCTTAGGAGTACTATAAACAAGGTTTACTGCTCAGTCTTATGGTCAAAGTGTTCATATCTCTTCTCATTCAAGTCAGTGGAGAACATTTTCTCCTGCCTATGCTTGGAAAAAACATCTTAATCAGAATTAGAAACAACAGTGCGAAACTCTTGAAATAAAAAAATAATTATAAAAATATTAAAGTATGGTTCATACTATTAACTCACTTCTAGTACAAGAACTGCTGGGGCGTTTTACCCATATTTACACCACTGAGCTAGAAGAGAAACTTAGTCTCCTATCTTCAGATGCATCAGTGTCCAAACCTATTAATTTTCCATGAAGACAAGAGATGGAATATGCTCCCTCTCTCTATTAGACTAGAGACAGTGGGCATGTGAATGCTTGGGGAAACTTGCTGTCATAATTAGCTACTTCTCCCTCCACCTCCTTCCTAAGAACCTCTCATCTAACCATTTTTATGGTGATCTCTACAAATAAAGATTCAATAATAATAACAACACCTTACAGTTAATGCCACTTTGCTATTAACAGAGTCCTTTCATTTAATTATCTCATTTGAGTCTTACAGCAGCTCTAGGAAGTAGTCGTGGTAGTTACTGTCAACCCATTTCACAGCCTAGGAAAATGAAAGTCAAAGAAGCAAAGGGGCTGAGCACCGTGGCTCGTGCCTGTGACCCCAACGCTGTGGAAGGATTGCTTCAGGACTAGAGTTCATGACCAGTCTGGACGACATAGCAAGACTTCATCTCTAACAAAAAAAAATTTTTTTTGTAAGTGAAGAGATTTCCCTAGTTTCAGCTGTACATGCCAGAGTTGGGGTTTGAATTTAAGGTCATTCGATGCTCAGTCCAGTTCTCTTTCCCTTATACAATGCAGTCTCCTTGTATTATGGTGAGATGGTGTTTACTAAATTTTTTAAGTTGTTTTAACTTAAATTCAAGTCAGATTTTTCATTTAGTTTCCTCTCATACAATTCCAATTTCTGGGTAAAGACTTCTGAAAACATGAAAGGAAATGAAATTAAAAATTGCTTTTCCCCCCAACATAGACAATTTGAGCAAAATATAGATTTAAGAACACCCTTAAGCACAGATTCACCAAAGGCAACCACAGAAGAAAAAAGGTGTAATCTAACGCTATATTTCAAAAAGTAATGATTAAGGAAAGCAATAAAAGATTCTAAGAGAAACAGGAGAGAGCTGGCTGAACTCAGCTATCAACCCTAAGCTGAGGCCCCCAAAAGTCACTTTAGCTTCAGAAAATAAATAGAAGAAAAAGTACTGGGATTCAAACCCTTGCTCAGAGAGGAAATCATATTGAATACACTGGGAACTGAGTCAAGAAGTCTTCCAAACCATAACAGAGTTAAGCCTGACCAAACTGACCAAGTAGAAAAAAACGAAAATAAATGTAATGGAAAGTCTAAAAATATACAACAGAAGAAGAAGCAAGCAAGAGAAGAAAGGAGGGAGTTGAACAAAGGGAGGCAGGACGCGAGGGAGACGAGGAGAGAGGACAGAAAAGACCCAGAAGAAAAATCAACTTGAAGGAAATTATTAACATTTGTTTCATGCCATAGCATATATTAATGAGAATATGAATTCAACAAAGTTGAACTTAAGGAGAAGATGATAAAATCACAAAATGAGATTAAAAGGAAGATGAGACTGAAACTGCATGATCACATAACTAATCAATAACCCAGATGATGGTAAGGAAGAGTAGACACCACTGAACATGAAATTTAAAAGACAAACTATGAATTTAATTAGAATAACACTAAAACATTGAGAAAGATAAAAATATTAAAATCTGAAATAATGATCATTGGTGTCTCTTGCCAGAGAAACTATAAATAGTGCTGTGGGGAAAGATATACTAGCAGAGAAATCTCTACACCCTCATCCCAAGTGAAGGAAAAATCTGGATATGCAAACCAGTTCCAAGAAAATTTTATATAGAAGGCTTAATATAGACACTACACTGGTTAGTTACTATTGCAAATCAAGGACAAAAAAGTAATTCTTTAGATATCCAGAAAAGCATATTACCTATGATAATGTTCTACATGTCAACTTGACTAGGCCAAGGGGTGCCCAGACATTTGGCCAAAGTTTATGCTGGATTTGTCTGTGAGAATGTTTCTAGATGAGATTAACATTTAAGTCTGTAGACCGAGTAAAACAGATTGTCTCTCCCAATGTGGGTGAGTCTCACACAGTCAATTGAAGCCTTGAATAGAACAAAAAGGCTGAGTGTGAGAACTCCTCCAGCCTGATTCCTTGAGCTGGAACATTGGTCTTTTCCACCCGTCAGACTCAGACTGAAACTCTGGTTCTTGCGCGGAAAGCCTGCTGGCCTTTGGGCGGAACTTACAACGTGGGCTTTCTTGGTTCTCAGGATTTCAGGTTCAAATTCAAACTGGAACTCTCACATCAGCTCCTAGGTCCTCCAACTTGCTGTCTGCATATCTTGGGACTGCTCAGCTTCCAGGTGCACAAGCCAATTCCTTATAATAAATGTTATACCCGCACACACACACACACACACACACACACACACACACACACACACACACACGCCGTACTGGTTCTGTTTCTCTGAAGAAACCTGTCTAACACACCTACAAAGGTGAAAAAAACAGACTGACCTCATATGTGTATCCATAGTAACATACAGTGGCAGAAGATTAGATAAATGTCCACAAAATTCTACAGAAGCATTGATTCAGTCATGACATCTTTCCAGTATAAAGACAATGACTGATACTTTCAAGCATAAAAGAACTGGGAAATAGCATCAATATGCCCTTCCGGAAAAAGTATCTGACAGTAAAATCTAAGCAAAAAAAAGAAATCAAGAAAACATCAGAAAAGTTGTGATACAGAGACTGGCAGGAAAAACACTTCCATTTAAACAAAGAAGTTGTACTAACACAATGGAAATGATAAACACAGAATGTAAACATTATAAATCTGGATAATTTTTTTTTTTCCTTTGAGTTGGAGTCTCACTCTGTCACCCAGACTGGAGTGCAGTGGCCGCTCCCGGTCACCGCA
>NW_007024088.1:109944-110519 GCF_000164805.1 Carlito syrichta
CTCGCTGCCCAGGCGGGTCTCGAACCCGTGGGCTCAGGCAATCCACTCACCTCAGCCCCCCAAAGGCGCGGGATTACAGGCTGAGCCACCGAGCCCGGCTAAATCTGGATAATTTTAAAATAATAATATAACTAATAGTCAATGAGAGATGGGGAAAAGGATGATGTAAAAGTGACAAGGTTGATGTTCTCGTTTTATACCATCTAAACCCCGGGGGAAATAAATGCTTTTAAACGTTCTTTATAACCTATCTTATAACCTTACAGAGATATTTTAGGAAATATTTCTCATGGAGAATAAACATTTTTTCTGAAGTTCAACAGTTTCTCCAGTTGTGTTTCATTTGATATTTCCTCTATTAAATTCACCAGTTTTAGCCAGGCTCAGTGGCTCAGTCTGCCATTCCAGCAATTTGGGAGGCCGAGGCGAATGGATTGCCTGAGCCCACGGGTGCAAGACCAGCCTGGGCAATTTGGTGAGACCTCATCTCTACAATAAATTTTTAAAAATAGCCAGGTTCGGTGGCTCAGCCTGTAATCCCACGCCTTTGGGAGGCTGAGATGAGTGGATTGCCT
>NW_007024088.1:110753-120777 GCF_000164805.1 Carlito syrichta
TCGTGTGTGCCTGTAGTTCCAGGCTACTTGGAAGGCTGAGGCGGAAGGATCGCCAGAGCCCAGCAGGTCGAGGCTGCGGTGGCCGGGAGGGGCCACTGCACTCCAGTCTGGGCGACAGAGTGAGACTCCAACTCAAAAAAAAAAAAAAAAATAGCCGTCGTGGTTGCGCATGCTTGTAGTTCCAGCTACTCGGAAGGCTGAGGCGAAAGGATCGCCGCAGCCCAGCAGTTCAATGCTGGGGTGGCTGTGAGCATGGCCATGGCATCCCAGTCTGGGTGAAGGAGTGAGACTCTAACTCAAAAAAAATTAAAATTAAAAATAAGATACTAGAGGTTGATATGCAAATTATCTAAATATACCTAATTGTTCATTGCTCGTTTTGCTACAATAAATTTTCCATTTCTAAAAATAGCAAGTCACTCCCTGGCTTTCTTCCCGCTATTAAATGTTACACACGGTGCCTACAAAGAATGATTCAAAATTCGTTCATTCACCCTTCCCTGCATTCTTTCTCAATGGAGAGAGCTGGAGAATCTTAGGAAGGAAGGGGAAAAAAAGACTGGACCTTTTACTTCCTGCCACTTGAAACACACATGACCGAGTGCCTGCACTTCACCTTAGTCGTCAATAAGTTAAAGTGACCCAGACATTGCCATCTAGAAGGCAGAATTCAGAGAAGTGTGGGCAGTGGCAGCAAGTTTGAATACTGACTCATTTCTGGTCTTGAATAGGAACCTAAGTTAAATACTGACTCTTTGAAACCCAGGTTTGAATACTGACTCTCATTTTCTAGCCGTGTGACCTTGGCAAGTTCTCCTTTCTGATTCTCAGGGAATAAGACCACTGAACACAGTAAGTGATGGTAGGAATGAAGCAGAAAACGGGTGTAAATAATTTAGCACATTTGTTCCTCTGTACATTGTAGCTTTCATTCTTTTCAAAATAATTATCTCGTTAAATCAGAAGGAAGGATTTGGAGGGAGTACCAAGTTGGAGAACACTCTAGAAACCTCTCCAAAGGCAACTTTTCCCACTTCCGTGACATCTATTAACTCTTCCATGTCCATGGTAGGAATATGAGCGGGTCTGTTTCTGGAGGAGCCGAGAATGGACAATCTCAGCAATGAAAAGCAGCAGTGAGCCAGGATCGGTGGCTCAGCCTGGAATCCTGTGCTTTGGGAGGCTGAGGTGAGCGAACTGCCTGAGCCTGCAGGTTCGAGACCCGCCTGGGCAACTTGGTGAGACCTCATCTCTACAATAAATCAAAAAAGTTGGCTGGACGTGGTAGCATGTGCCTGTAGTTCCAGCTCCTTGGAAGACTGAGGCGGAAGGATCGCCGGAGCCAGAAGCGGCTACTGCACTCCAGTCTGGGCAACAGAGTGAGACTTCAACTCAAAAAAAAAAAGAAAAGAAAAGAAAAAGAAAAGCAGCAGTGGCAATCTCTTTCCTCCTGACACTAGGTAGACCCCCCACATGGCGTGGCCCATTCTGGATGCACGTGGAAGGAGTTCTCAGCTCCTGATTTCACTACCAGCTTGGATTCATTTTTATGAGCCCTCAGAGTATATCATTTACCAAGTTATAAAGTACAATCAGGTTGCCTGATTTCCCAGAAACCAGGTTCATGAGATATGCTGAGCCTTTTCTGCATGAATGAATGACCAAAATGAGAACCTCCTGGCCCCTCACTGAACCGTGGCTCCCAGGGTACAGTCCTGCGAGTGTCCCGGGTGGGGGAAACGCCCTCTGGCCTGCTCACAAGGCTATGCATAGCCTTGACCCTGCCAATGCGGAGGGTGTCCACGGGGCACGCAGCTGTCCAAGGAGGGGCAGCTCCTTGAACAGGGTGCCAGAGACTGACTTTTGTGCGAGAAGCACAAACACGAGCTTTGTGGAAGTCAAACATAAGAGACTCCTGCATCCTGGCTGCAGGGCCAAGTCCAACATCGGTGCCCAGAGCCCACCCTGAGTCAGATACTGAGTCACCCGCAAAGGACATGCTCTCAGGCTCAGATCCTAGCCCTGGGTTGGCCTTGGCTGCTGGCACCCCTGCCCAGGCTGGCCCCGGATGACCATAGGCACATCGGCTCCTTAACTGCTGGGGATGCTTCCCCCGCTTCAGTTAGAGCTCTGAATCTCCTGTTACTTTGATAGGGTGCAGGAGCCAGGGAAAGACGCACTTCCCACCATTCTATCAGTCACCCTGAAAAAAATGTGGCCCCTCAGTTCTCTGTAAAAGTTGATGTGGCCGGGCGGCAGGCCTGAGCGCACAAGGCCCCGAGAACAGGGGATGCTTGAGGGACATTTTATTTCTCTTTAAGCTGTGCCGTATCTGGCACAAACGGGGGTTCAATACATGTCCAGTGAATAAAAGAGTAAAGGAATTAATATGGAGATAATTACAATAACTTTCTCACCAGCTTCCTTCCCTCCAAATATTTCACGCCCTCATTCACGACTCCTCAAGGACTTCTATCTGCCTCTGCAGAAAAGGCCCAACTCCTCTGCCTGGCAATCAAGACCACACAAACCTTTTCCAGGATAATACTTTCATGATCGCCCTAATTCCTGGGTCCCTCCAGACTCAGTCATCTCCTCTGCGCAGCCCTGCACACACATACAGTTGTTCTGTTCACCTGGCATCGCCACTCACTCTATCCTCCACACATCCAATTTTACCTCACTGGGTTTGAAGACCTAGCAGAAAGAGGCCCTCAGTAAATAATAAATCATCACTGATTTCTGGGGCATTAACTACTCTCTTCCGTTACACTCTTCAAGCATAGGGCTATGAACAGCAGTGGCACCCATGGTTTAAGAAGCACTCTGAAGTCGGGCTTGGTGGCTCAGCCTGTAATCCCGCGCCTTTGGGAGGCTGAGGTGAGTGGATTGCCTGAGCCCACGGGTTCGAGACCCGCCTGGGCAACTTGGCGAGACCTCATCTCTACAATAAATCAAAAATTAGCCGGGCATGGTAGCACGTGCCTGTAGTTCCAGCTACTCGGAAGGCGGAGGCAGAAGGATCAGTGGAGCCCAGCAGGTTGAGGCTGCGGTGACCAGGAGCGGCCACTGCACTCCAGTCTGAGCGACAGAGTGACACTCCAACGCAAAAAAAAAAGAAGCACTCTGAGACAGATAGAGTGGCTCACGCCTGTCATCCCAGCATTTGGGAGGCTGAGGTGAGAGGATTGCCTGAGCCCAGGGTTCGAGACCAGCCTGGGAAATTTGGTGAGACCTCATCTCTACTATTAAAAAAAAAAAAAAAAATTAGCCGAGCATGGTGGCACCCGCCTGTAATTCCAGCTACTTGGAAGGGTAAGGCAGAAGGGTCACCTGTGCCCAGCAGGTCAGGGCTGCGGTGGCCCTGGGTATGCCACTGCACTCCAGCCTGGGCAACAGTGAGACTTCGACTCAAAAAATAAATAAATAAAGAGAAGATATCTGAGGAGCAAGCTCTGTGAGATGTTTGATTGCAGGAATAGCTTCTGTGCTAGGGTTCTCCAGAGAAACAGAACCAGCAGGATGTGGAAAGAGAGGGAGAGAAGGAACTGGCTCATTGCAGCTGAGGCTTGGTAAGTCCAAAATCTGTAGGGTAGGCTAGCAGGCTGGAGACTAAAGACAGTCTGCTGGTGGGATTCCTTCTTACTCCAGGGAGACCAGTCTTTGTCCTACTAAGGCCTTCAACTGATTGGATGGGGCTCGCCACATTATGGAGGAGGGTAATCTATTTACTGTAAGTCTACGAGTGTCAGTGTTAATCTCATCAAAAAAAAAAAAAAACCAACCTTCACAGAAACATCCAGAATATTGTTGGACTAAATATCTGGACACGATGGCCCTGCCGATTTGGCGCACAAATTTTTTTTTTTTTTTTTTTGAGTTGGAATCTCACTCTGTCACCCAGACTGGAGTGCAGTGGCCGCTTCCAGCCACCGCAGCCTCGACCTACTGGGCTCCAGCGATCCTTCCTCCTCAGCCTTCCAAGTAGCCAGAATTACAGGCATGTGCTACCACGCCCGGCTGATTTTTTTAAAATTTATTTTAGAGATGAGGTCTTGCTGCCCAGGCGGGTCTCGAACCCGCGGGCTCAGGCATTCCACTCACCTCAGCCTCCCAAAGGCGCGGGATTACAGGCTGAGCCACCGAGCCTGGCGTGGCGCACAAATTTAATGATCACAACTCCTCCATACCCATCAGAGTCCCCTGCCACTCACATCATCACCAACCACAAAAGGGGGGGGTCCTGCAGTCTTAAAACTCTCACTTTTTGTCCACAGTCATCACCAAGACAAGCTGCATGAATATCAGGCTCCTCCCATAAAATCTGGCATAGAAGAACTTGAGAGGATGGGTCAAGCAAAGGCTCCCTTAGCACAAGTGAAATATGCCCTTGCTTTCAAGAATAATACTAACAGAAGTAAAAGGACATGGCTCAGCCTGTCATCCCAGCAGTTTAGGAGGCCAAGGCGAGTGGACTGCCTGAGCCCGCAGGTTCGATACCAGCCCGGGCAACTTGGCAAGACTTCGTCTCTACAATAAATAAATTAGCCGGGCGTGGTAGCATGCGCCTATGGTTCCAGCTACTTGGAAGGCTGAGGCAGAAGGATCTCCGGAGCCCAGCAGGTTGACGCTGTGGTGGCCGTGAGGGTGTCACTGCACTCCAGCCTGAGCGATGGAGTGAGACTACAACTCAAAAAAAAAAAAAAAAGTAAAAAGACATGGTTGGAGAAAATCCAAACAGTGCAAGTCGTCAAGTTCCTAAAGAAGTGATTTCTGATTCTACGGTTGCCTATTAGTTGATAGGTGTGGAGGCTGGGCTACACCCCACACCTACCTGGGAACCAAAAAATTCTCACCCACACAATTCCTCCTTTTAATTCCTAGAGTTGGTGCTTTGCTTTTCCCACACCCTTTTTCACTCCTCCTCCCTCCTGGAGGAGACATTGAGACTTCTGCAGACAGAACTTCCTGGAAAGGTAACAGGTTCAGTAGTCAGAGTTGAAAGTCCAGTTAAAGCCCTCATCCTTACCTCGTGGTCAACTATCATACAAGGAAATAGTCCAGGCACAACAATCTGTCTCTTCCTCCAGGTCAGAAGTTATTTTCTTCTTATAGGTCTTTTCTAGTCTTACCCTTAAAATGGAAGCATAAGAACAAACATCTGCCATGTTTACCCCAGGCCTGAGTAGCCCTGGCTTTCATTCTTTTTTTTTTTTTTTGAGTTGGAGTCTCACTCTGTTGCCCAGGCTGGAGGGCAGTGGCACGCTGCCGGCCACCGCAGCCTCAACCTGCTGGGCTCTGGCAATCCTTCCGCCTCAGCCTTCCAAGTAGCTGGAACTACAGGCGAGCGCTACCACGCCTGGCTATTTTTTTTTTTTTTTTTTATTGTAAAGATGAGGTCTCACCAAGTTGCCCAGGCGGGTCTCGAACCCATGGGCTCAGGCAATCCACTCACCTCAGCCTCCCAAAGGCGCAAGATTACAGGCTGAGCCACCGAGCCCGGCTTGGCTTTCATTCTTGTTGATGTGTGATGGGGAAGATCTGGAGGTGATGACTTGTGGATTTCCACTAATATAATCATTCTTATGTGGACTCGGGGCACACTGATGAGCCGGCCGCTGGAACATGTGAGAACGTGCATCTCCATGGTACACAAAACAGCATGCATGTTACATGAAGTACCTGCCAATCACATTTTCTCTAAAAATGCACTTCCTCCACTCCCCACGCTCCCACCTCCTGTAGGGCCCTACCCTCTAACTGTAATCCACAGGTTAGCACTGGACTCCAGCTGAGGCTCACCCAGGGAGGAACTGCAAGTTGAACTACTCTCTCTCCAACGGCTCCAACATAGACAGAAGCTCAATGCTTCTGGCAAGCACATCGTCCCCTAAGTGAAGAGTAAAGCCAGCGTTCAGAGAGAACGTAAGATGAGAAGAATCCTGACAAGCATCTAGGCCCCAGCTTTACATATTCATAACCCAACTGCATCTCTGCTCTCTCTGTGTGGTGGCTATTCAGTGATTCCCAGAATTCTATGAAAAAAACAGAACAAAATAGAATACTAGAACCCTTCTAATAAATTGTCTCTCTTGCATAAGGTAGTTTATGTTGGGTTGCGAACGTCTGCTGCAAAAGGTCCTAAAAATTATATAACGTGGCACTCTTCAATGCTCAGATTGTGTGCTGATAAAAACATCACCTGGTTGCTGGGAGAATTAGGGGAGTTAACTAATGTAGGAGTGCTTTGTCATCTGTTAACATGATTCATGATAGGACTCTTCTGAAGCTCTTATGTTCGATTAATTGGGAATAAAAATTTCTGCTTAAAGACCCAAGGGTTTGCCACACTTTGCAATTTTATTACCTTTTCATACTTTTTATAATATGTTATCACTTTTTTGCAATCTTGAGAGTTACCTAATATGATGTCATCTTTAAATTAATAGAACCTTGATTGCAGAAACAATGTATGTTGGGGGGACACACTTCATCAACAAGGGTAACTGCATAATGAACATTTTGTATACCTAACCCTGAATTGTACCCCACATCTTTAAAATTAGAAATTAAGGCCATTGCCTTGCTAGAGTCTGGTGTGGCCACGTGCTCTTTGAGCCATGGCTGTCGCCATGCTTCCTGGCTTTGGTCCCCGTCCCCCACCTTGGGAAGGTGCATCTTCTCTCTTCTTTCTCTTTCTCTCTCTAATTTACTTTTAAATAAACTTTTCCTTCTTAAAAATAAATAAATAAATAAAATTAGAAATTAAAAAGAAGCAATGTATGTTACATCGGCGCATATAGCATTCGCAGAATGGCCTGTTGTGGTACTTTTCCACCTGGAATTCCTGGACTCTTAGGGATCTGTGTAATTAGCAAGATGTCCTGGAACTATTTTTAGTATTTTAAAATCTCTAATGACAATTGTACTTGAACCATATAGCTATTTACACAAGTTAATTATAACATATTTCTTTTGCTTTGGGCTAGAATTAGATCAATGCAGTCTGACAAGCCACTAGCTCACCTTGCTCAAAAGTTCTGATTGGGGCTGGGCTCAATGGCTCAGCCTGTAATCCCAGCATGTTGGGAGGCCAAGGTGAGTGGATTGCCTGAGCCCACGGGTTAGAGACCAGCCCGGGCAACTTTGCAAGACCTCATCACTACAATAAATAAGAAAACATTAGCTGGGGGTGGTAGTACACATGGGTAGTTCCGGCTCCTTGGAAGGCTGAGGCAGAAGAATCGCCAGAGCCCAGCAGGTTGACGCTGGGGTGGCTGTGAGCGTGCCACTGTGCTCTAGCCTGGGCAATGGAGTGAGACTCCGACTAAAAAAAAAAAAAAAAAAAAAGTTCTAATTGGATGTCTAGGACACCGTAGCCATTCCTCTGATGAAAATTTTGGGTCGACTCTTATCAGGTAGTAATATCCAAACTGAATACCCATAGCAGAAGAGGCCTTCAGGTGATTACAAGTTGACAGCAAAAATCAAGGAACCTGTGGCAGTGAATAGTGCTTATACATTACTCGGTTTACTTATAACTATGAATAAGATAAATATGGTTTTATATAAGTTGGGCCTGGAGGCTCACACCTGTAATTCCAGGACTTTGGGAGGCCGGGATGGGAGGATTGCTTGAAGCCAGGATTTCAAGACTGACCTGCCCAACATAGCAAGACCTTGTCTCTACCAAAAAAAAAAAAAAAAATTAACCAGGCATGATGATATGAGGCTGAAGACCTGACTACTCGGGAGGCTGAAAAGGAAGGATTTCCTGAGCCTAGGAGGTCGAGGCTGTGGTGAGCCATGATTGTGCCATTGCACTCCAGCCTGGGTGACAAAGGGAGACCCTGAGTCAAAATGTATGTAGATAGATATAGATAGATGTGTGTGTGTTTATGTATAGATGTGTATATATTTGATATATATGGCTTTATTTACTAGAAGAAAGTATTCAAAACATGAAATAAAAAGAGAGAGCAAAAAAGGGGCCTTAGGTGATAAAAAGAATGATAATTTCTGCTCTATAATATTATCTAGAATGGTTGTTTCCCCAGAATACCATATTTTTTTTTGAGTTGGAGTCTCACTCTGTTGCCCAGGCTAGAGTACAATGGCATGCTCACAGCCACTGCAGCCTTGGCTTGGTGGGTTCAGGCGATCCTTCTGTCTCAGCCTTTTAAGTAGCCAAAACTACAGGTGCACGTCACCTGCCTGGCTAACTTTTTTATTTATTGTAGAGATGAAGCCTTGCCAAGTTGCCCAGGCAGGTCTCAAGCTCCTGGGCTCAAGCAATCCTTTCTTCTCAGCCTCCTAAAGTGCTGAGATTACAGGCATGAGCCACTGCACCCAACCCAGAACACGAATTCTGAGGCATTGTAATAGAGTTGTAAAAAGAAAGGTTTTTTTGGTTTGTTTTTTTTTTTTTGAGTTGGAGTCTCACTCTGTCACCCCAACTGGAGTGCAGTGGCACGCCCCTGGCCACCACAGCCTCGACCTGCTGGGCTCCGGCAATCCATCCGCCTCAGCCTTTCAAGTAGCTGGAACTACAGGCACACACCACCACGCCCGGCTAATTTTTTGATTTATTGTAGAACTGAGGTCTCACCAAGTTGCCCAGGCGGGTCTCGAACCCGCGGGCTCAGGCAATTCACTCACCTCAGCCTCCCAAAGCGTGGAATTACAGGCTGAGCCACCGAGCCTGGCTAGGGTTTTTTTTCTTTAAGGATTCACTATACTTGGGTAACACTGAGTCAAACATATTTGTTTTGCTTCATAATTTCTCAGAATCGTTAACATCTTTGTATTTTGTGAATCCTCAAGAGAGGATTAAAATATTTCCCAAACTTTTCTAATAATGAAACCCTTATTGCCTGAGTCATTTTATGCAGTTAGTACTCCATGAAACATACTTTGGGAAAAACTAGTCTAATAAACTCTCATTGAGTGCTTCCTGTTTTTAATCACTGGTCTACATATGGATTTATAAACAGAGCTGGGCCTAGTGCAGTGGCTCAAGCCCATAATCCCAGCACTTTGGGAAGCCAAAGCAAGAGGACTGCCTGAGTACAGGGGTTCAAGACCAGCCTGGGCAACTTGGTGAGACCTCATCTCCACAATAAATTTTTTTAAAAATTAGCCAGGTGTGGTAGCACGCCTGTACTTCTGGCTCCTTGGAAGGCGGAGGTGGAAGGATCGCCTGAGTCCAGTGGGTTGATGCTGAGGTGGCTGTGAGCATGCCACTGCACTCTAGCCTGGGCGACAGAGTCAGACTCAAAAAAAAAAAAATGCTACAGGTGACAGCCTGTGACTGTAGGTGACTCTGCCACATGCTGTCCAACTGGATGGGAAAGGGGCATGTGTGAGACCCCCACGGGGAAGTCAGCATTCCCATGAGAGAGGAGACACCCTACAAGAGTGGCAGGGGACTCAAGCTTGGCACAAAGCCAGAAGCCATGCTTGTGGATGGGGGGAACAGGGAGGAAGGGATGGAGCTGGGAACAGAGGGGCAGGGTTGGTCAGGAAGAGCAGCCCTGGCCCTCCCCAGAGGCGCCATTTCTGATCTGGAAGGCTGCTCCATATCCACATTAGGCTTTCTCTCCACTTCCTCTTTCCCTTTCTAGTCCTTGACCTCATTCTGGCTAGCCCTTCCACCCATTTTCTTTATTTCCTCTTCTGCTTTCCCCCAGTCCAAATGTAAGATGTACTATGGGCGGGGAGGGAGGTAGGGTCAAATATTTGCCACTTCTTTGTGAAGAAGGAAACAATCTCAGCTCCTTTAATTTCATGCCCTAAGGTCTAAATGAATATGGACACCATGTGGGGGGGCATTCTGCCACCCTTTCTTCCACTCTATAACTGGTATCGATGCCAGTGTTGGAAGTGGCATTCAACATCATCAAGTACTGGTGGTTTTTGAGCTTTTGAAACTGAGGAACATAGCCGGGCTCGGTGGCTCAGCCTGTAATCCCGCACCTTTGGGAGGCCGAGGTGAGTGGATTGCCTGAGCCCGAGGGTTCGAGAC
>NW_007024088.1:121010-125586 GCF_000164805.1 Carlito syrichta
AAAAAAAAAAAAAAAAAAAAGAAATTGAGGAACACTTTGTCAAATCAGCTTGCTCATAACAAAGAAAAACCATATATATAGATTTATATATTGCTATTATACATTATATAATATTTTATACATGTATACATATTTACAAATATATATAAAATATTTTTTAGTGTATAGATGCAACCATTATGTTCAATATTCAGATACTACACTTGATCTTAGCCAAAAGGCCGAGAAGCGATGTTGTTAATGTTCAGGACCCATGAAACGTAACAGAAAATAACTTTACCCGTTTCTCCCGATGGTGTTCCCCTTCCTTTGGACACCATTTGGTGCCAGCCTTTTCTGGTCCCTCTTAGATCTAAAAAAGAAAAAGGAAAAAAAGAAAGTCCTTTGTTCACTGTATTCCTTCAAACAGTTTCAGTTCAGTTATTAACCAGACAAGTCCCGTGGAACAAAAACTCTGAGCGCCTTTGAAAGCGTGAGCGTGTCCTCCCCGGAGGGCACCGCCTGGGGCTCAGCTCTGCAGCAGGAGAAGGGCTTGGGCTGGTTCTTTCCTCAGCGTCCCATTTCCTGCTGCCTGTTGTGCCCCAGCTAACTAAGGGAGCTTGCCACACCTCCCTTGCTCCTGATAAAGTCAGAAGAAAGAGGGTAGGCGAAGCAGCAAGAGAATCCTCACTCGACAGGTGCTGCCGTGGGTGGCATTGGCACTGCCAGGGCCTGGTACGTGTATAAAGTTGACTCTTTCGCTCATCGGGTGTTTCCCTGGGCTCTTAGGAGACTCTCTCACTTCCATGCCTTTCGTTTGCTGTTCTTGCAGCATCCCTAAGTGGAGAGCTTCAAGATTGGTGACTGATGAAGTTTTCATGGGCCCCTACTCCAAGGTCTCCTTGCTCTCCTAGGAAGCTCTCTGAGGCCACCCGATGCTAGCAAGCCCATGCTAACGCTTTTGCTTGCTTGGACTGCATCTGGTCCCCAGAAGCATGCATCTTTGGCTTTCATTCCAAGGGAAGACTGTCACTCCAGGCCACGTGCACAGCTTCCTGCTCCAGATGTCTCAAGATAGAGTCAGATGCTGGTCCACTGCTTTCCCTCACACTGCGGGGGTCACAAATCAAGTTCTCCCGGTGGTCTCCCTGAAACTCTTTCCACTGACCATGGTGGGAGGGAGAAGCACCCCCTGTGCCCTCTTTCACAGTAAAGAGTACTAACAGCACACTGACAGCTCCCTCTAAAGATCTAAAAATCTTCCCATTTCCAACCATTCTCGACCTCTTCAACTTTTTTTGTTGTTGTTTTTGAGTTGGAGTCTCACTCTTTGTCGCCCAGGCTGGAGTGCAGTGGCACGCTCACAGCCACCACAGCCTTGACCTGCTGGGCTCAGGCGATCCTTCCACTTCAGCCTTCCAAGTAGCTGGAACTACAGAGGCAGGCCACCACTCCCGGCTAGTATTTTCAAGTTGCCTACGCGAGTCTCGAACCCCCAGGCTCAGGCAATCCTCTCCCCTCGGCCTCCCAAAGTGCTGGGATGACAGGCGTGAGCCACTGTGCCCGGCCCTCTTCAACTTCCATTTTGTTTTATTCCAAGTGGATGAGGGATAAAGCTCGCAAATCTACTTTTCAATATCTTTTCATTGGTTCTGCCTAGTAGGTTTCTCCTACAATATATTTTGAGTTCACATATATAACATTTGAACTAAGATAATATTTAGGTGAACTCAGGAATTTGAAAACAGGAGCTAAAAGAGATTGTTGTGGTCAAAGGTCAACCTCCATCTGTATGAAATCAGAGTCAGGCACTTGCAGAAGCTTTGAAACCCCTGCACGGAGTCATTCCTGCTGACAAGCACTCATCTAGTTCAGAGTCCTGCTATTAGAAAGGAGTAACCCAAGGCCTGGACGAGTTCAGGGATTTACTCAGGATCACATAATTATAGGCAGCAAAATAATGACCAGATCATGGTCCCATGATGGCTACTCCTGGATATGTATTGCCACCTGGTCTTGGCTAGATCCCGCAACTCTCAGAGAGGTGTATGACACTTGTGTATGCTGGGCAGCCCCCGTGGCTTCAAAACCTGGGGTCTTCATGTACTCTCTGAATGATCCTGGGCAAATCTCTCATTTCTTCACTAAGCCTTGTTTTCCTCCCTGTAAAATGACATGGCTATTGGTATGAAGAACAAAATGGGAGATTTATACGAAAGCATTTACTAAACTACTATGCCTTAGGCAAACGCTAGCTGCTGTTATTATTATGGCATGGCAGGGGGTGGTAACCATAGTTTGTTCAGAATAACCTTGGTCTTCAAATTATTATTATTATTATTTTTATTTTTTGAGTTGGAGTCTTACTCTGTCGCCCAGACTGGAGTGCAGTGGCCGCTCCAGGCCACTGCAGCCTCAACCTGCTGGGCTCCGGCGATCCTTCCGCCTCAACCTTCCAAGTAGCCAGAATCACAGGCATGCCCTACCACGCCCGACTGATTTTTGATTTATTGTAGAGATGAGGTCTCACTGCCCAGGCGGGTCTTGAACCCGCGGGCTCAGGCAATCCACTCACCTCAGCCTCCCAAAGGCACGGGATTACAGGCTGAGTCACCAAGCCCAGCTGGTCTTCAAACTATTGTGAGATTTATTACAGGATCACTAATTTGTGATGGTGTTTAGTCGTAAGAAACACATCATCTAAACAAGTTCAAGTTCCAAAAGTTTTCCTCATAACCTTTATGCAACTGTAAGTTTACTACCTTGCTTATTTAAATAAACATTTTAAAGAGAGACGTGTGCATGTTATTCTAACAGTGTTGAAGAACAGCAAAGGAAATATGTGTTTTATGTATACTCAAGAGCTGAGACAAACAGCTAGATAAATAAACAGGAAACAAAAGCACAGGCCTCACCACAGGCCTCGCAAAGCAGAGTTCGGGAGCAAGAGAACATTTGCCTCCCGCCAAGCTGTGGATGAGGACATGGCCTTTCTCTGAGGATCTTTCTCTAACGGGCCACCAGGCACCCACTTCAAAGTCACAAGGTGCCTGGAAGTCTTTCTAACACAGAGAGGAAAAATACACACCAGGTGGATCCCCCAACAGGAGTCCCTGGAACTAATCAATGTCAAAAGCACAGAGAAAGTCAGGGCAGGTCGGGAGCGTCTTACTGAGGCTCAGAGGGAAGGCTACTGGCAGAGGCTCCTTCCCCAAGCAGGAAACCACGCCCTTCATCCCTGCTTGATCTCTTTGGATTGCAAAATATATGCAATGCTCTTGTCTGACCTGAGAACCCTTCAGAAAAAGGGAAGGGTGGGAGGGAGGAGGCGCACTCAACAGGGGGAACAACTTTAATCTTCTTTGTTACCATTTTCTGAGAGAAGTGAGTGAGATCAAAGGGAAAAGCTTCACTTAGACTGGAAAACTCCACTTACTATCCGGTTACAGCCTGTGGATAGGGGAGCATATGACCAAGCTTTAATCTGTTTTTGTTTATGTAGTAAAAGCAAGCGACTGGGTGCGGTGGCTAGAGCCTATAATCCCAGCACTCTGGGAGGCAGAGGGATTGCCTGAGCCCAAGCGTTCAAGAACAGCCCAGGCACCTTGGCCAGACCTCATCTCTACAATAAATCAAAAAATTAGCCAGGCATGATGGCGCGCACCTGTAGTTCTGGCTACTTGGAAGGCTGAGGCGGAAGGATTTCCGGAGCCCAGCAGGTCGACACTGGGGTGGCCGTGAGCATGCCACTGCACTCCAGTCTGGACAACAGAGTGAGATTACAACTCAAAAAAATAAAAAATAAATAAAAAAGTAAGAGAAGCACATGTGGACTTAGGCATGAGCACTGACCTAAATGACCAGCTCGTGGGAGGTGAGTGCCCGGGTGCAGTGATGCAATGTAACTGCAGGTAAGCCGGAGGGTGCGGTGGCCCAGTTAACTCCATACACAGCAGCCTGGATCCCTTTCTGTCTGCTGCTTAAAGCGATTTCGTTGGGCATGAATTCTCAACATAATCATACATGTACGTGCTAAACCACTGGTGTTTGCTGCGGGAATTTCAAACATGTTTAAGGGAGGCACACCAACTTTATGTTTTCCTCAGAGAGCCTTTTCCCTCGGTGTTTTGTTAGAGGGGCTCTGAGGACCCTCACTCTGCTAGTACTAGTTTAGTCAGTCCCCTCTGAAAGGTCAAACTGGGCTCAGCCCAGAGACTGAACAATTTATTGAGGGCATCTGCGAGACTCGAGCACCCAGGCAAGATGGGACTGAGTGAGTTAAATGGGAAAGGAGAGAGCAATGAGTATTCTGGAGAGTGACCTTGAGAGATCGATTGTGTTTCGTCAGCATCCATTTGCCAAGCTGGGACGTACTTCATTGATCAGGTTTACTGTGCCATTCTCTTCCTTCTGTGGCTATGAGCTCCTCCAATGGGGAGGGACCCAGCTCCTGGAACATAGTACTGGCTCAGTAGACAATGAATGTTATCATCAAACCCTAAGTGTACCTTATGTCTATCACTTTCCCCTTCATTGACTTCTTTTTTTTTTTTTAATTGGAGTCTCACTCTGTCACTCAGACTGGAGTGCGGTGGTC
>NW_007024088.1:125778-126276 GCF_000164805.1 Carlito syrichta
CCAAGTTGCCCAGGCAGGTCTCGAACCTGCGGGCTCAGGCAATTCACTCACCTCGGCCTCTCAAAGGCGGGATTACAGGCTGAGCCACCAAGCCGGCCTTCATTGACTTCTTATCTCCCTGGTGCTATACAAGCAGGAAGTAGTGAGTGAATGAATGAATAAATGGATATGTTAATAAACCTATATTGTCTGATTATATATAAAAGCATTTATATAGCTTGTGAATGTAACTGTTTTTTCCCTGATGTTGTTTGCTTGAATAGGGTGCCATTATTCATTATGATAAATGCACCTTTACATGTTTAAGACTTTGTGCTATTTACAAAATGCTTTGACAGGCATTATCTTATTTAATCCTCACAGCAGTGCTGCAAAGTAGATATGATTATCCCCCACTTTAGATAAGATAGGTGATTTGAACCAGGCGTGGTAGCTCGCACCTGTAGCTCCAGCTACGTGGAAGGCTGAGGCGGAAGGATCACCGGAGCCCAGCAGGTC
>NW_007024088.1:126296-127612 GCF_000164805.1 Carlito syrichta
AAAAAAAAAAAAAAAAAATGGTGATCTGTCCAAAGTACACAATAAGCACAGAGCTGGACTTGAACCCAAGTTTTGCCACATACCCCCATGGCAGTTTTTTCTCCCCAGGAGGAAAGGTGCATAGGAAGGCAAAGGGTCTATTTGTTAGTAAACAGATGCCCGTTTCTAAAGACACCAGGAGTGCGCAGTGTCCAAATAGGGGAAGAGGCATCTTTCACTCCTGGCAGGCTCTGCCCCAGGCACCTGGCGACGGCACGCTTGCTTTCAAATGCACAGCTGATCTCATGCCAAGTCACTCAACAGGACTTCCATTTGACTATAGCTACTCGATACCAGAACAACCCGCAAAAAGGGGGGAAATGCAGGCAATAAACCAGTTTTTTTTTTTTTGTCTGCACAGTGACAAATAACCTTTGGGGTTGATTTTTTTGTCTTTGAGTTAAGTTGCTGTATTCATGGAGATATCATAATCATTTTTTTCTCCACTTAAATGTCAGCCCATGACAAGGAAGCCAGCAGGCTTGAACAGCAGAAGTCATTATTTAAAAAACTGGGTCTCAAAATGTGGCCTGCGTCCTAAGGCTCCTGGTGCTCTTTTCTGTGCTAATAATCTGTGGTTGTTGGCATTGCTGCTGAAGATACTCTTAGTATCCCAGAGCTGTAAGGCCTTTAAAACTCATTTAGTGTGGTAGTTTTCAAATTACAAAAAAACTGGTCCAGAATATTTCACTTCAATGAAATCTAGTTCAGCCCAATAAGCAAAGCAAAGCCAACACAAGCAGTTTTGCTTTGACCAAAGAGGAGATTGTGATAACCCGTGGGCGCCGGCTCTAGTTTGGATGTTTTTTCCTGTCTGAACCTCATTTTGAAATTTGATTCCCAATGTTGCAGGTGGGGCCTAATGGGAGCCTTTGGGTCCTGGGCATGGATCCCTCCTGAGTAGATATTAATGCCCTGGAGGAGCGGTGGCAGGGAAGGGTGAGTTCTCCCTCTGTTAGTCCCCATGAGAGCTGATGTTAAAAAGAGCCTGGCACCTCTCCCGGTGCCGTGCCTCCTCTCCCGCCATGTGACCTCTGCACATGCCCCCCCCCCGCCTTCCACTGTAAGTGGAGGCAACCTGAAGCTCTCATCAGAAGCAGATCCTGGCGCCCTGCTTCTTGTACAGCCCACACAACCAGGAGCCAAAGAAATCTCTTTTCTTTGTTTTAGTTTTTGAGTTGGAGTCTCACTCCGTCAACCAGGCCGGAGTGCAGTGACATGCTCACGGCCACCCCAGCCTCGACCTGCTGGGCTCTGGCGATCCTTCCACCTCAGCC
>NW_007024088.1:127755-128545 GCF_000164805.1 Carlito syrichta
CCTCTTTTCCTTTTAAATTACCCAGCCTCGGGTGTTCCTTTATAGCCACCAAATGGATTCAGACAGGGCTCTTCCTGCAGAATGATCGTGGAGATACCCACCAGGGCCCTAAAAGTAGGTTAAACACATCATTTTACCTATGAGGAAATGGAGACCCTCAGAGCAAAATGACTAAGGTCAAGAACTTAGAAATCCACAAACTTTGCTCTGTTGCTCTTTGAATTTTCATTCCTTATCTCATCTTAGCTTTAATTTCTGCCTGGATTCCATACTCCTCATATCCTAAGTCCATTTGCTTACACCTGCTCTCCGCATACAGAATCATCCCACCAGCCTAACTCTATGACCACTGCTTTGAGGACCATATTTCCCAAAAGGTCCAAAGAGTGAACAGGAACCCTTGTTAAAGATGCCAGCTCTTAGAATCCCTTCTTTGCAGTTCTGACTCAATTGGCTTGGAATGAAACCCAGGTGATGCTTTTGATCAGTGAAGTTTGGGAAACACTTGCGGGATGAATGGGTTATGGAGGTCTTCTTCCAGGGAAAGTACAGAGCACACTGAGGTGAGCATTCATCCCCTGTAAAGGCACAGAAGATCTAAGCCTTCTCTCTTCTCCATAATTGAGGAATTCTCTGGCCTCAAGGAAAATCCTCAATAAGAAATATATTTCCATTTAATTTTGAGTCCACAAGGTCTTAAAGGGTGTGTCACTCCATCATGTCATTTTTATTTATTTTTTATTTTTTTGAGTCGGAGTCTCACTCTGTCGCCCAGACTGGAGTGCAGTGG
>NW_007024088.1:128682-129810 GCF_000164805.1 Carlito syrichta
TCAGGCAATCCACTCACCTCAGCCTCCCAAAGTGCTGGGATTACAGGCTGAGCCACCAAGTCCGGCTCGTCATGTCATTTTTAACTTGCTTCAATAGAAAGGTAAGCTTCAAGATGTGATCTCTGCCCCTGCTGACCACCAGCTCCTGACCACCCACTTCTGCTCAGGCATTCCCATGTTGCTTGCCCTTTGCCAACAGGGTCTACTTTTGCTCCTTGATTCCTTCCCAGATCATAAGCACATTGTATCCAACACACCATTCTCAGCCTCCCAAGGCAACCTGGACTTCAGAATCGACTATATCCACAGTTAATACACTTGAACACTCTAGACTTGGTATCATGGCTTGTGTACCTGTTTGTGTAACCCAGGTGTCTGCTCCCTAGAAGTACTCCAGCTAGGGCAACTCCCTTGGGTCCCCTCCTGCTGTGGGAGCTTTTCTGTTCTCTCAATAAATCCTGCTTTCTCACCTAAAAAAAGAGAGAGAGAGAGAAGTACCCCAGTTCTCTAGTCTACTGATATTCTTTTAATATTTACAGAAAAATAGCTTGACACATTTCCCCAATTATAAAGGGGATTTGTTGCCCCCCATACATGTTTTGTTTCAGGAAAATTAAGTGTTTAAATATGCATTTTTTTAGAATCTGGGGCTTATCTCATTTCCTACCCAGATACCCTCAGGATGTGGCCTGTCTTCTCATTGAACTTGACTCCAAGCCAACTTGGTTCTGCATTGTCTCTGGTTGCAATTGCTGCTTATTGTGGAACAATAGGACCATGCTATTCTTTGGAGTCATGCCTTCTGACATTAGTGAAGATGACATCAAAGGATCACAGAAAACACCTGGCCTCTCAGTGCCGTAGCCTTCCTTAATTCTCTACATATCACTAACCCAAGACTACTTCATGAACAGATGGCAATGAAGATTAGGGGACAACTTGAGGAAATCTCTCTTCAACTAGAGGCTGAATCTGACTGTTTCCAGAGTCGGAGGAGAGGAGATTTGAAATCTATTATAGGGGCTTTCTCGTGGACAAACTTCAGTTCCCAGCATGCTTCTGTCTCTTGAGGTCTCTTTGAGGAGACAGCCTCCTTCACAGTTCTTTTTTTTTTTTTTTTTTTTTTTG
>NW_007024088.1:130052-131431 GCF_000164805.1 Carlito syrichta
GGGCTCAGGCAATTCATTCACCTCAGCCTCCCAAGGCGCGGGATTACAGGCTGAGCCACCGAGCCCGGTTTCACAATTCTTCACTGCATGAATAAGTACTCTCTACCCCAAAGATTAAACCTATTTACCTTAGAAGGAGTTCCAGCCACACCCATGTTGTTCCCTGACACGTGCACCCACTCCCCCCCCCACACACATCAGGTCAACCCCCACGACAGACACTCCCAGCCACACTCTGAGAGTATCACCAACCCCTGGGAGCCTATGGACCTGAGGACAGCCAGGAGAAGGCTGCGGGGAGTCACATCTTTTCTGTGTCGGGGTCTCTCTCATGCAGAAGGTGAAGCTGTACCTCCTTATTCTGTTTCTACTTCTGCTTGTCTCTGGGTGGCTTTTAAACAACACACACATGGACATACACACACTCCCAAGAAGAAACAAAAGTTCATTCTCCCAAAGCCAACCTAATCTGCAAGAGTTTTCTTTCCTCAGAGAGAATATACTTTTATCCAGCGATGCAGAAGAATTATAGATCCCTTTAGTCCAGCCTCCTCGCTGCAGCCCACGCCTTCTTACCCACAATAATCAGGCCAAAAGGGTTGCTCACATAGCATATTGGTGGCATCACAAAAATCGAATTTTAAATCACTCCCGTGTTTTTTCTTCTGGGTTACGATTTTACCTTCTCCCAAATCCTGAGAAGTGCATAGAACAAACAAGGCACTTACAAGTTACCTTTCAATGACCTCCTCTCCTCCCACAGTCATAGTTTTGACTGGGCACGTGGCTACCTAGATAAAGACCACATCTAGTCACTCCTGCAGCCGGAGGTGATCATGTGACTACATTCTAGCTGTGGAATGTAAGCACGTGACGGGTGTCATTTTTCTCGGTCTTGCCCTTACCAAGATTGAATGTACATGCCTGGCCCTTTACTTCTTTCTACTGGCTATGAGATGGCAAGCATCTTTAAAAAAGCATTTTTTTTTTTAAGTTGGAATCTCACTCTGTCGCCCCAGCTGGAATGCAGTAGCAGGCTCATGGCCGCCCCAGCGTCGACCTGCTGGACTCAGGTCATCCCTCCATCTCAGCCTTCCAAGCAGCTGGAACTACAGGCGTGCACCACAATGCTCCGCTAATTTTTTGATTTATTGTAGAGACAAGGTCTTGTCAAGTTACCCAGGCTGGTCTGGAACCTGCAGGCTCAGGCAATCCTCTTGCCTCAGCCTCCCAAAGTGCTGAGATTATAGGCGTGAGCCACTGAGCCCGGTCTAAAAAATTTTTTATTCAATAGCTTTAGAGGTACAAATGGTTTTTGGCTACAGAGATGTATTGTATAGTGGTGAAGAAGTCTGTGCCTTTTTTTTTTTTTTTTTTTT
>NW_007024088.1:131451-137993 GCF_000164805.1 Carlito syrichta
TCCGGCGATCCTTCCACCTCAGCCTTCCAAGTAGCCAGAACTACAGGCGCGTGCTACCACCCTTGGCTAATTTTTGGTTTATTGTAGAGACAAGGTCTCATCAAGTTGCCTGGGTGGGTCTTGAACCCGCAGGCTCAGGCAATCCACCTGCCTCGGCCTCCCAAAGTGCTGGGATGACAGGCTGAGCCACTGAGCCCGGCCGAAGTCTGGGCTTTAAGTGTACCCATCACCCCTACTCGTGCACATTCTACCTAACAGGTGATTTTTTGTCCCTCTCCATCCTCCCACCCTCCCCCTCCTGAGTCTCCAATGCCCACTGTACTGTTCTACATGCCGTTCAGAGCCTTAGCTTGGCTCCCACTTATAGCTGGGAATGTGTGATATTTGGTTTTCAGTTGTCGTGCAATTTCGCTTAGATAATGGCCTCCAAAAGATATTATTTCACTCCTTTTTATGGTCGAATAGTATTCCATGGTGTATCTATATCACATTTTCTTTACCCACTAATCAGTTGATGGGCTCTTAGGCTGATTCCACATCTTTGCAATTGTGAATGATGCCTCCATAAACATGCAAGTACAAGCGTCTTCTTTCTACAATGACCTCTCTTACTTTGGGCTGTAGACTCCAAGTAGTGGGATTGTTGGGTTGAATGGGAGATCCACTTTTAGTTCTTTGAGACAGTTTTACACTGTTTTCCACTGAGGTTGTATTCATTTACATTCCCACCAACTATGTATAAGTGTTCCCTTTTCATCACATCCACACCAACATTTATTGTTTTTTACTGTTTTTTTTTTTTTTTTTTGAGCTGGTGTCTCACTCCGTCACCCAGACAGGAGTGCAGTGGCCGCTCCCGGCCACCGCAGCCTCGACCTGCTGGGCTCCGGCGATCCTTCCGCCTCAGCCTTCCAAGGAGCTGGAATTACAGGCACGTGTGGAATTACAGGCACGTGCTACCATGCCCGGCTGATTTTTTGATTTATTATAGAGATGAGGTCTTGCCAAGTTGCCTGGGTGGGCCTCGAACCCATGGGCTCAGGCAATCCACTCACCTCGGCCTCCCAAAGCACTGGGATTACAGGCTGAGCCACCAAGCCCAGCCTGCTTTTTACTTTTTAATAACGGCCATTCTGACTGGTATAAGGCAATGTCTCACTATGGTTTTAATTTGCTTTTCCCTGATGAGTAATGATGTTGAGTATTTTTTTGTATGTTTGTTGGCCATTTGTATATCTTCCAAAAGCAAGCATCTTAAACCCAGAGATGAACTACCTGTTTCCGGACATCTGCAAAAAAAAGAAATAAGCGTCTACTTTTTTAAGCCAATGTATTTTAGGCACTCTTTATAACAGAGACTTAGGTGGAACCCTGTCAAGCACAGGGACCGTCCATGGGTGCCACGTCCTGGCAGGATACCCAACCCGGAGGAGGCCTAGCTGGGTTTTGGGCCCAGTGCTTTAACCATGGTGCTTTCCTTCTCCTCAACCTTCCAAAGATATCTTGCCAGAATTTGCACATTTTATAACAGAGTAGGAGACCATATTATGAAATCTGACATTTTCTTCCATGTCCCTTTGTCATTTTGTTGTCTAAAATCATTACTGATTTTTCTTCTGTTAAGTAAGAGAAGGCTGTCTAGTGGCCTGTCCATTTCCACCTTGAAAGCAGCCTCAACTTTGCCTGGGAGCACAAGAGTGCAAAATCCCTTCTGGAAGCAATGCTTTCATGCATCAGGTAACTCACTGACGTGAAACTTTAAGGCAGAAAACACATACCCACCAAGGATGAAAGAGGCTTTACAAATAAGTAGAGGAAATGGAGGGTTCAGGTGAGGAGAGCTAACTGCTATTGACTCAGCGAAGATGCCCTTCTCCCTCCATCGTCTGCAACATTCCTGCTAAGTCAGCCTACACTGAGTGGAAGTGAAACAATGTTCTCATTGCCAACAAAAACACAGGGAGGCAGAAATTTAATTTCAAGCCATCATTCTTCATCCTCGCCAAGAAGAATAAATCACCATTTGACAACCGTATATTAACTCCAGATGTTATTAATCCTATTTTCTGATTGGCTTAAAAAATAAACAACAGTAAACTCAATACAGCGTTTGCTGGGTACCAAACAACATTCTGTGTGATTTTCCCATGTCCACTCAGAGGTCTTACAACTCCATGAGGTAGATACAGTTATTTTTCCCTCTTTAAAGCCAAAGAAACAAAGGCACAAATACACTGTACATGCTTGGAAGTTGACTAAGTACATTTTGGTAGGCATAAAAGTGTCATCTTCTAGAGATTCTTGGTTGATGGTGTGCTGAATCATCGCTGTTAATCAAGTGTGAACATTCACATGTTCTTTTCTTACTCATCAGTTCTTTTCCACCCAAAACTGTACTCCTCTGAAACTTACCTGCTTCCTCGGTGGGAAAAACTCTCTGACTCTGCCGACTTCAGACCCAAAAGTCAGATTGTTCTCGGCTGGATCAGCTGTCCTCCTGGCCAGGAAAATGGTGTCATCATGTTGTATAGAGCACACCTCAGTGTTAGACATCTCCATCATGTTATTCATCTGTTTATTATAACTCCAGTTTTTTCTTCCCTAAGAACATCTTGTTTATTGCTATATAAATGTCCAAAAGAACTGGGATACTAATATGGATCTTTGTCTTAGGAAAAAATGAGTGGATATTTATCTTTCAAAATATGTACTTAATGCAAACCAACAGTTAACAAAGAACTCACAAAGGTTCACTGGATGTTGACCATTTTACTTATGAAATAATTCTTCTAACGGAGCATTCATATAACTGTTTAATTTAAGTAATTCCAAAGATTTTTTTTTTTTTTGCGTGGGAGTCATTCTGTCACCCAGACTGGAATGCAGTGGCCGCTCCTGGCCACCACAGCCTCGACCTGCTGGGTTCCGGTGATCCTTCCACCTCAGCCTTCCAAGTAGCTGGAACTAGAGGCGCACGCTACCACACCTGGTTAATTTTTTGAATTATTGTAGAGATGAGGGCTCACCAAGTTGCCCAGGCGAGTCTCGAACCCGCGGGCTCAGGCAATCCACTCACCTCAGCCTACCAAGGTGTGGGATTACAGGCTGAGCCACCGAGCCCGGCTTAATTCCAAAGATTTTTTAATACATTTTTAGTGTCAAAGCAAAACTATGGTGTTGTACTGTCACATTGTAAGTCTACCACTGAAATGTTGAAAGGCTTGCTTGACAATTCAAAGCTGGAGTTATCTAGCTTTTCTTTAAATAGTATTAACTTTTTTCTATGCTACCTGTGACAAAAATTTATACTTTTCTCTATTCTTATTTTCTTCCACTTTGGGGCAGCAAAATGATTAACAAAAAATAAAAATAAAGACATTAGCTGGGCTCGGTGGCTCAGCCTGTAATCCCAGCAATTTGGGAGGCCAAGGTGAGTGGATTGCCTGAGCCCGCGGGTTCGAGACCCTCCTGGGCAACTTGGTGAGACCTCATCTCTACAATAAATCAAAACTAGCCAGGCGTGGTAGCATGTGCCTGTAGTTCCAGCTATTGGAAGGCTGAGGCGGAAGGATCTCTGGAGCCCAGCAGGTCGAGGCTACAGTGGCCAGGAGTGGCCACTGCACTCCAGTCTGGGTGACAGAGTGAGACTCCAACTCAAAAAAGAATTAATTAATTAATTAATTAAGATATTGACTACATTTCTTAGTAATGTTCCATTACAGATACTGGCAGTCATTTGTTCTGACCAATGAGATATGAGTGGATATCATCAAGTAGGGCTTTTAGGAAATCTCTTGAAAAGAAGTAAACTCTCAGCTAACAAAAATTTTTCCTGGTCCTTCTCCTCTTCCTTCCTGGAGAGCAAACGTGATGCCATTGGTGGTGGCGGGAACTTGTGCCCATGAGGCAACAAGCTTGCACTGAGCATGGCTGAAGCAGAGCGAGAAGGAGCCTGCACCCAGAGTCCCACTGCCCGCCCTGAAACACCCGATTCCAGGTGTCACTTAATGCGAAGAAAATGAAACTTCTGATTTGCTTAAACTTCTGGTTTTCTGTTTTATTTTACAGCCAAATGAAATTTCTACCTCGTATGTGATCGGATAAGCAGAGGATGTAAAGGTTTTCGATATCTTGAAGCTTAGAAATTGGGCTCAAGGCCAGGTTTGGTGGCTCAGTCTGGCACTTTGGGACACCAAGGTGAGTGGATTGCCTGAGCCTGTGGGTTTGAGACCCACCCGGGCAAGACCTCATCTCTACAATAAATCGAAAATTAGCCAGGCTTGATAGTGCACACCTATAGTTCCGGCTCCTTGGAAGGCTGAAGCAGAAGGATCGCCGGAGCCCAGCAGGTCGAGGCCACGGTGGCCAGGAGTATGCCACTGCACTCCAGTCTCAGCGACAGAGTGAGACTCCAACTCAAAAAAAAAAAAATCGGGATCAGTCTAACAGTATGGTTGACCATTCTGCCAGCCAGCCACTGGATGTGTTCAAACAGTATTTGAATTGAAATCATCTGTCAGTGAACCAGATAAGCCATTCAAAAACAAGCTTCCGTTATGAAGAAAGACAAAATCATTAATGCTACCATCCACTCTCCATTTATTTCAGTAAAATTAATTTGGACAGAGAAAAGAAGACATGCACTATGACTTTTTCCTTGACAAGAACAGCCAGGCTCGGTGGCTCAGCCTGTAATCCCGCACTTTGGGAGGCTGACCAGCAGGCCGAGGCTGCGGTGGCCGGGAGCGGCCACTGCACTCCAGTCTGGGCAACAGAGTGAGACTCCAACTCAAAAAAAAAAAAAAAAAAGAAAATTGACAAGAACTACACAAAGTATTTTGATTTTCTTTATGTGAAGAATTCTTGTGCCCAGGGATATGCCTCTAGGTAGTATTGCTCACTCAAGCAAATGGGTTTTAGTTTTAAAGTGGAAGCAGTAAGAACCCCTAAATTGCAGAATTGAGTAAAGTATAAAAGTATCAATAAGAATGAGATTTTTTGAAATATATGTTTTCTAATCATGGTAATAGCTACTACTAAAAGTGTGCCGAGATGGGTCAAGTTCAGTTGTAGATCTTGGGACTTGTAGGCAGGCCTTGGCTTTTTTATTTACATCACTGGTCAGAGCATAAGAGTCCTGTGCTCGAGGAAGTGCTTTCAGTGGCTTCACTGACGTACTACCGAATTTGTTGTGCATGTCCCTTATCTCCAAGGAAATGTCCATTCTCAGTGCACATACAGAGTGAAGAGACATAGAGAGCCATTTTGTTTTGTTTTGGTTTGGTTTTTTGAGTCAGAGTCTCATTCCGTCGTCCAGGCTGGAGTGCGGTGGTACGCTCACAGCCACTCTAGCGTCCACCTGCCGGGCTTCAGCAATCCTTCTGCCTCAGCCTTCCAAGTAGCTGGAACTACAGGTGTGCGCCACCATGCCCAGCTGATTTTTTGATTTATTGTAGAGATGAGGTCTCATCAAGTTGCTAAGATTGGTCTTAAACCCATGGGCTCAGGCAATCCTCTCACCTCGACCTCCCAAAGTGCTGGGATTATAGGTGTGAGCCACTGCACCCAGCCAAGAGACGTTTTTAAGCCACTCAGAACTCTCTCAGCAATAGTCCTAATCACAACTGTATTCGTTTTCTATTGCTGTATTATTGCAAACTTAGTGTCTGCAACAATACCCATTTGTTACCTCACATTTTCTGTAGGCAGAAGTCTACAGAAAATGTGGGTTATCTTCTCTGGGCCTCACAAAGCGGAAATCAAAGTGTCCATCAAGTCGGGTTCTCATCTCCAGCTTGTGATCCTCTTCCAAGCTTCCTCAGGTTGCTGGTAAAATACAGTTCCTTGCAATACAAGACTAAGGGTCTAATTTTCTTTCTCTCTGGCCCTCTCTCTCTCTCTTGCTTTTTTTTTTCTTTTTTTTTTTTTTGAGTTGGAGTTTCACTCTGTAGTGCAATGGCACAATCACAGCTCACCTCAGACTTGACATCCTGGGCTCAGGCTTTCCTTCTGCCTCAGCTTCCCGAGAACCTGGGACTATAGGTGCATGCCACCACTCCTGGATAGTTTGATGATTATTTGTAGAGACAAAGTCTCACTATGTTGCCCAGGCTGGTCTCAAACTCCTGGGTTCAAGCGATCCTCTTGCCTCAGCCTCCCAAAGTACTGAGATGACAGGTGCGAACCACCACCCCTGGCCTGAGGGCCTCAATTTCTAGCTGGCTGTTGGCCAGGAGACACTCTCGACTCCTTGAGATCACTCCCAGCTTCTTGCTCTTCTTCCCTCACAACCCAGCAGTCTCTTGTCTGAGAGCCTTTCACTGATGCTTCACATTCTTTTTTTTTTTTTTTTTTTGAGTTGGAGTCTCACTCCGTCGCCCAGACTGGAGTGCAGTGGCCGCTCCTGGCCACTGCAGCCTCGACCTGCTGGGCTCCCGCGATCCTTCCGCCTCAGCCTTCCAAGTAGCCGGAACTACAGAACATGCGCTACCACACCCGGCTGATTTTTTGATTTATTGTAGAGATGAGGTCTCGTTGCCCAG
>NW_007024088.1:138013-165750 GCF_000164805.1 Carlito syrichta
GGCTGATTTTTTGATTTATTGTAGAGATGAGGTCTCGTTGCCCAGGCGGGTCTCAAACCCTCGGGCTCAGGCAATCCACTCACCTCAGCCTCCCAAAGGCGCGGGATGACAGGCTGAGCTACTGAGCCCGGCGCTTCACATTCTTTTAAAGAGCTCACCTGATCAGGCCACATCCACCCAGGACCATCTGCCTTGTGAAGAACTCAAGATCAACCCCATCTGCCTTGTGAAGAACTCAAGATCAACCCCATGGAATCACGAACTATGAATCCACCATAGTCACGTCCCACCTACACTCAAGAGAAGGGGACTTTACAGGGCATGTACACCAAGGGACAGAACCTTGAGATTATCGCAAAATCCCTCCTGCCACAGCAATTTAGAGCATAGTTTTGCTTGAAGTCAGATCATGATGGTTACTGTTAACTGGCTGTGCGGATGAGGGAGGTAATACCCAGATTCTCACCTAATTATCTGGAAACGTCATTGTCAGCACTGCACTGTCACCACCGTTTTGAATTAGGTATTCACACCTGAAGATGACTGTTCCTTCAAACTGGAATAAAAGCTGGCACACGGCTGCTATTCCATCCATTTGCACGAATGCCCGAGCCACGACTCTCAGCCCTCCCCGTGCGCTGGCCCCGGGGAGTTTCCTCAGGACGGTCCTGCTGCAGGGGTTGCAGAGACGGCAATTCCCCTGCCAGGCTAGCTCTGCAGTGTGGCTCTGGACCTGACACAGGGACACTGGGTAGTTCACCCCAGCCTTCTCAGAGGCCCAGGAGCTACCTGATATCCTTCATTAAATCCATTTCAGCTCAAATGAGCCAGAGCAAACTCTGTTATTTGCAAACAAGAACTTTGACCAATATAGCAAGTAATAGCAGTAGCGGTGGCGGGCAACAGACCTTTCAGGAAATGCTTATCGGATGTAGGCCCAGATAGGGCAGCAGGGAGAGTCACTTAAATGATCCCTTGGCCTTACAGCATGAGGAGCTATCACAGACAAGCCTTTCAGAGAACACGTCATTGCAGTCATATCAGAGTAGGAGGGTGGCTGGGTGTGGTGGCTCAGCCTGTCATCCCAGCACTTTGGGAGGCCAAGGCGAGAGGATCGCCTGAGCCAGGGAGTTCGAGACCAGCCTGGGCAACTTGGTGAGACCTCGTCTCTACCATAAATCACAAAAAAATACTAGCCGGGCGTGGTGGCATGCTTCTGTATTCCAGCAACTTGAAAGGCTGAGGCAGAAGGATCACCTGAACCCAGCAGGTCAAATCTGCACCACTGAACTCCAGCCTGGGTGACAAAGAGTAAGACTCCAACTCGAAAAAAAAAAAAAGAGAGCAGGAGGGTATGTGGAAGAACGGACTCAAGATTAGGCTGGACGCTACTAACTGTTATAGGAACAAAGAGTCAGAGGGATGGTTAATGATATGTGTCGTTGGCTAGGCTACGGTCCCCAAATATGTGGTCAGAGGCCAGTCTGGGTGTTGCTGTGATGGCATTTTTAAAGATGAGATCAACATTGAAACTGGTAAGCTTGGAGTGAAACAGATGACTCTTTATAATCTGGATGGGTCTCGTCCAATCAGTTGGAGGCCTTAAAAGAAAAACGCTGGGCTCCCAGAAGAAGAAGGAATTCTGCCACCAGAGTTCAGTGTCGACTCTTTCCCGTGTCTCCAGCCTATTAGCCTGCCCTGCAGACTTCAGGCTTGCCAACCCCCACAACCATGTAAGCCAGTTCCTCAAATTAGTCTCTGTGTCTGTGTGTGTGTGTGTCTGTCTGTCTCTCTCCATCTTCCTCTCTCTGTGAGAAAGAAAACCCTAATTAATACATACGGGCTTAACATCTGCCCATAGTCTGGATCAAGTTATGGTCATAGAACTACGTAAGCCCTAAAAATGATGCCCTATTTTTGTGGGACCCCAGGGCTGTTTTAGCTGAAATTATAACACGCGCTGTTATCCTATGAATTGTTGAATGACAACATCAGCTGACTTCATGGCCTCATCATTTCCCTTCAGTGAAAATGAAGGTTTTGCTTAGGGAAGAGGAGTGCCGTCCCCCACACCACGTCCCCCACACCACGTCCCCCACACCACCGATACGTAGGCTAGGACACGTGGGAGGAGCCTGATGATTCATGGCACTCCAAACTCCCCTTCCACTGGGCCCTCCCACATCCGTTGAAGCAGCCCTTTCAGCCGGTCTCATAAGGCTATTCCTGCCTTTCTTGAATTCTACGCAATGGCCTTCACAGAGACTTTTTATATATGTATAGACTGGGTCTCACTCTGTTACTCAGGTTGGAGTGCAGTAGCACAATCATGGTTCACTGTAGCCTTGACCTCCCGGACTCAAGAGATCCTTCCACCTCAGCCTCCCAAATTGCTGGGACTACAGGTGTACACCACCACACCTGGTTAATTTTTAATTTTTGTGCCCGGGCTCAAGCAATTTTCCCACCTCGGCCTCCCAAAGTGCTAGGACAACCGGCGTGAGCCACCACACCCGGCAAGACATTTACCTTCTAAGGAAAATGTACTTCTCATGTCTCGCCCCTGGTTGTCCTCACTGCCTGCAGGCATATCATTAGAAATTTCTAGAGGACTATTACAAAGTCAGATCAGGAGGATAAAGCTCCCGCACACGCTTGTATGCACACAAACACGTAAGCAAGATTTTGCTAATCTATTAATATATCAGCAACAACCCAGGGAATACATGTGGGAGGCAGATAGTATTTTCCAGTGATAGCAGGCCAATAACTCCCATCCCACGTGCTCCCCTTTCACACCCCTTATCAAGAGTTGGGGTGTCTCAGTCCTTCCTCTCAAATCCAAGTGGGTTTATGACTGGCCTACGGGAGGTCATCTGACTTGGAGGCAGTGCCATAAGAGGCAAGATGGTTTCTACTTTGGCCTCTTTGGGATGCTCGCTCTTAGAGACCAGCCCCCACGCTGTGTGGAAGCCCAGGACACCCAGGGAAGAGGCCCCTGGGTCTGGGATGTGGATTTCGGTCTAACTGCTGCCTTTCTCTCTATCCCAGCAAGTAAAGAACGCAAGGCACAGTCTGCTTTCACCTGGCAGGGACGGAGGCATGCTTCACTGGTTACACTGCCTAAAAGCAGCTTAAACTCTCCGACTCTGTGCTGCAGTTTAGTTCACAGAATATTTTGGTCATTTCTAAATGACTGACAATATGCTAATACAACCTGTACACAGGAAGTATCTATACCCCAGATGCTTTTTTTTTCTTTGAGTCGGAGTCTCACTCCATCGCCCAGGCTGGAGCGCAGTAGCATGCTCACAGCCACCCCAGCGTTGACCTGCTGGGCTCTGGCGATCCTTCTGCCTCAGCCTTCTAAGTAACCAGAGCCATAGGCACGTGCTACCATGCCCAGATAATTTTTTTGATTTATTATAGAGATGAGGTCTTGCCAAGTTGCCCGGGCTGGTCTCGAACCCACAGACTCAGGCAATGTACTCACCTTGACCTCCAAAGTGCTGGGATTGCAGGCTGAGCCACCAAGCCTGGCCCCTAGATGCTTTCAAAAAAACACATAACAGTGTACATTGACAAAGGGTGGGAGATAGGAAAAATACAGATACCTGTCACATGAGTGAAATGTCTGGAAGACTAGTGGTTACAGTCGTCTCCAAATGTCTCCTCCAAGACTGTTAGGTTAAAATACATCCCAGCGGGGCCTCCAAATGTTAGATCAGGCCCGCTGGGGGTGTGGGTGCCATCCAGGACCACGTAAAAGATCCAAAGAATTACACAGACGTTAGATTGGAAAATATAGTGTATTTAGAAGGTAAATTAGAAAGAAAGAGGGAGAGAGGAGATTCACCTCCCAAGGAAGGGGAGAGGGTCAAGGCTAGGAAACATGGCGACTGTGGCTTAAGGAGCCTCGGGGTCAGACCATGGCTTAGCAAAGCAAAGGCGGCTGGCTGCTCAAGGTTGAGTGCTTTTACACATTCCCCTTGACGGGGGCAGGTGGTTTAGGTGGTTGGGTGGTGGTCTGCTGTGACATCAGGTGATCGGACAGCAGGCGATGAGTGGGTTAGTCACATGACACTCGCCATGTTGATGGGGTCTGTGTCATGAAGTGCTGATTAGTTAACCTGTTTATGAAACAAGCTGGAGAGGGGGTTGTAAAGCAATTATTAATAGCTACCTGTGAGAAACAGGTCCTGTCCTTGGCTAGTGGATTAGAGGGTACATGGAACTGCTAGAGAAACAGAACAGAGCTAATCAGTGTTAAAATGGCTGCTGTTTGGCTATGTTATATCCTTTCAAACACTAAAGTATTGCACTTATGCATTCCTTGTCACCAAGAAAGGGGACCAGTGCTTGCCCAATCCTCTTATATTTTGGAGAAGACATGTATGAGGGTAGGCCCTTGTACAGGCTTCCCCCACTAGGTAAATGATCTAGGAACTCACTGGCATCCATGTACCAGCTAGCATTGTTGTGAGAGTCTGTGTTCGGCTTCAGTGATTTATTTTCTGGAAGATTCTTTCAACACGTTTACCCATTTCACGATGGATGATTCACACAAACAACCTGCCCACACTACACTGAGTGTTCAGCAGTTTTTGAGCAAACATGGCATGACCCCATCCATGCCTCACCCTCCCTATTCACCCGATCTCGCCCAGAGTGACTCTTTTTTGTTTCCCAATGAAAAAGTTCTCAAAGGAAAATATTTTGCCAATGTGGAAGAGGTGAAACAAAAAACAGCAGAAGCACTAAGAGGCATAGAAATTGACGAGTTCAAAAACTGTTTTGAGCAGCGGAAAAAAGCATCTCGATAGGTGTATTGCATCAAACAGAGAGTACTTTGAAGATGACTAAAGTTTAAACATGTAAAAATAAATACACTTTTTTTATAAATAAAATCTGGTTTGGAGGGGGTCCCCTTGTATGACATTTGGCTATGCTTCTCCAAATAATTGAACAAGTCACTTGAAAGTCTTCCAGCTTGTGTGTGGCAAAAGCAATAGAAAACTCCCCAGCAGATCTAAGTTGCCATGCGAATCCTTGAATCTCAGAGCACGGGACCCCTTTCAGAAAACAGCAACTGTGGTCTTCTTGTGAGAAATTCTATCGTACCGTGGTGGGGGACTGGGTGTCTGACAGTGGTACACATGTGACTGTAGAAATTAAACTGCCCACCACAAACTATGTTATCTTATTTCCTGAACTCTACAGGTTGACATTCTTTGCAGCATCCATCATCTCTTGGAAATTACTTATATTTGAAAGGGCTCAAGTAGGTTCTGGAAACACAAGTTGCTCATACTTCCAGTGCGTCTCTCCTGCCGGCTGCCATCTCCCTCCCATGCTGAGGCAGGTAGCACAGGTTAAACACAGATAAATAAATTTCCCACTGGCAGATTTTAGAAAGCATTCAGACATTTTTTAATTTACATTTTACTGCAGGCCAAGCTGCAGCCTACCACACCCTCTTGACAATTCAAAAGAAAACCCTTTCAGATGTAAGACTAAAACAGCCCAATCTTTCAATTAATGGTTTAGCATAATAATCACTAAGAAACTTTCAGGTTCCCTGTTGAAGGCTGAAGGCTCCATACCACTCCTTAACTAACCAAAGCTATATAAATGGTCTAAAGTCACCTTTTAGCTCAAAAACTTGTGAATTGGAAACATCTGGCAGGTCTCCTGCAAAAGACCCCTCCCTTCTCTCCTCCCATCAGAAGCCCAGAGATGTCCACCTCCAGAGTGGCGTTTACCTGGGCTCCACCCTCTTTAGCATATCAATCATTGGAAAGGTGTATGAGGTCTATTGTAAAGAGCAAAAGGTGTGGTTAATTTCGCCCATGCCAGCTCTGGCATGTCACCCTTTCTTTTCTTTCTTCTTTCTCTGATAAACTTTGTTAAAAACTTTGCTGGACACTTTAAAATTCATTTCAGAAACAAGTCAAAGAATCCACGGGTTTTGCGCTGCACCCCTCCGGGCATCAAAGCTACACCACCAGCTTCATCAAGAGAACCCCATGACCAGGTGGCTAAAAAAAAACCTCTAGTTTAATTTACCACTGGCTCCGTTAGACATGGCAGTACTAAGAGGCACCCTATGAGAACTTCTGTGTTGTAGAAGTATTTTTCTATGCCCACATTCTGTAACAGTATTGTTGCTTTAAAAAAAAAGTCAGCCAGGCTCGGTGGCTCAGCCTGTAATCCTGTGCTTTGGGAGGCTGAGGTGAGTGGACTGCCTGAGCCTGCGGGTTCGAGACCTGCATGGGCCACTTGGCAAGACCTCATCTCTACAATAAATCAAAAATTAGCCGGGCGTGGTAGCGCGCGCCTGTAGTTCCAGCTACTCGAAAGGCGAAGGCGGAAGGATCGCGGGAGCCCAGCAGGTCGAGGCTGTGCTGGCCGGGAGCGGCCACTGCACTCCAGTTTGGGTGACAGAGTGAGACTCCAACTCAAAAAAAAAAAAAAAAAAGTCAGGGCCTCACTCTGTTCCTTAAGTTGGAGTGCAGTAGTAGCACGATCATTGTTCACTGCAGTCTCGACATCCTGGACTCGGGCAATCCTTCTGCCTCAGCCTCCTGAGTAGCTGGGACCGCAGGCAAGCACCACATCGCCTGGCTAGTGTGTTGATTTTTTGTTGTAGAGATGAGGTCTCACTGTGTTGCCTAGGCTGGTCTCGAACTCCTGGGCTCAAGCTGTCCTCTTGCCTCCCAGAGTGCTGGGATTACAGGCGTGAGCCACCGCGCCTGGCCTCTCTGTTACTTTTTAATGTAGCTCAGTAACCCCGCTCGCGGAAGTAGACTGCTGTAGCGTGACAATCCCATTCAAGGGTGACCTGACAGTCAGTGTAGAAAAATTAATATTCCCAACAGGCAGGACGTCACACAGTATGTCTCATAATCCATTTATTCGGAAAGAAAGAAGAGATATAGGTCAACAACAATTTGTGGCCAATAGCTAATAATTTCACTGGATAGTCAAGGAGGACTCGGAGGAATAAGAGTGGGGGCTTGGTGAGAATGTTATGGTCTGAGTAACGCTTGGCTGCTCACCCTTGATACCGATAAAACAAGGAGCATGGAACTGGTAGAAAGTTTATTTCTGAGCTGGATGCGAGGTCTTTCTACAGTGGTTCCGCTCATCCTCCACGTTTTTGCAGTTCACTTTTACAGTCCAGAGTTGTTGGTGACTATACATTAGCCACATGAGCAGCAGAGCATTGTATGGGATTTAAGTTACAACTGCAGTTTTACATTTAGGTAGTGACATTTAGAGTAAAGGAAGTTTATCACGCATTACAAAAAGTACCCAAGTGGCAAGACTCACGATTACATTGACATAAAAGTTAAGCAAATCACAAGATTTACAATTACATCGATGCAAAAGTTATACAAATTACAAGATTTAGGATTACATTGATACCAAATGGTTCAAATTTTGGATTACTAAGAAGGGAAGTAAATAGGGATTACACCTTTGGGTATAGCCTCCAGGATAACCAAGGATCCCCTGACTCCACCCACTGGGAGTACCCTTCTTTAGGGGCTTCAGAAGAACATGGATCTCTGTATCAACAAGGAGTACCGGACAAAACCCCTCCACCAAGCCTGGAGCTGGAGAGTATTTGTATCTTGTGTGGGAAGACTGATGCTGCGTGAGATATTCAGAAGATGATTGGACAAGTTGATCCGTCCTGCGGATTTTTTTTTTTTTTTTTTTTTTTTTTTTTTTGAGTTGGAGTCTCATTCTGTCACCCTGGCTGGAGTGCAATGGCATGCTGACCGCCACTGCAGCCTGGACCTGTTGGGCTCCAGTGATCTTTCCGCCTCAGCCTTCCAAGTAGCTGGAACTACAGGCATGCACCACCATGCCCAGCTAATTATTTTGATTTATTGTAGAGACGAGCTCTCGCCAAGTTGCCTGGGCTGGTCTCGAGCTCCTAAGCTCTGGCAATCCTCTCACCTCTGCCTCCCAAAGTGCTGAGATTACAGGCATGAGCCACCACTCCTGGCCTTCTATAGATTTATTAACCCCTTTGCACAGTCACCCCAATAACTACTGAATGGTCTCATGAAAAAAGTGGTCATGGTTTCAGGAAGAATTTCTGCATGAGCTTAACCACCTGGCCTTCCACTCTCCGCTAAGAGCCTAGTTTGGAAGTAGCAAACCTGAGCTTTCGTGTGGTACCATTCCCCAAAAGGAAGGACCAGCTACCTGATGGCAGGTTAATGATCCAGGGCCTCTTCCCAGGCGGAGAGTGTTGGACTCTGTCCGCTCTCAAAGTGGTACATTTCAGGCTTGGATTTTCTACCTGGTCGCTAAACTTCTGCCAGCGGCACCAACTGTGGACTTACTAGATGCCTTACTCGCAGTCACTGCAATTTATATCACAGCACTTCTGACTAGGTGTCTTAACACGTAGCAAAATGGTTAAGACATTGGATTGATGCATTAAGATTTCTAACCAAGGCCTGGTGTGGTGGTTCAAACCCAAAATCCCAGCACTTTGGAAGCCAAGGCAAAAGAATTGCCTGAACTCACAGGTTCGAGACCAACCTGGGCAGCATGGTAAGACCTCAGCTCTACAACAAAAAAAAGATTTCCAACCAGAAGTAGTTGGCTTCATAAAGCAGTGAGATGATTTATTAAAGATTTAGTTTTGGTGCCTATTGGGAGATATCTTACAAAGTTGGGGCGCAGAATACAGTTTTGCTATAAAACAGCCACTAGTGCATCAGCTTAGGAAAGAAGACGTGAAAACGAAAGCACCACATCTCACTATTTCCTCAATGACCTATTTCCTTCCCAGTTTTGGATACATAATGTGGCCCTAGAAGGATACTTCTTAACACAACTGTTTCTACAAGGTGCCACGCCCATTCATAAACCTTGATGAAAACTAGAGCCCCCTCCCACGGGCAGGACTGCCAGAGGCTGGGCTGAGGAATGCAAGTTCGGCAACGCCACACCAGACAGAGAATCCCAGAGACCTGATGACAAAAGTGATGTGGAATGGTCAGTGGGAGAAAGTTATAAACATCAACTCATGACCACGTGCAGAAAATGCAACTGGTTCTCTGTTTGCCCTTGTCTTATTTAACCTGTTTTCTGATATTTGTTTTATGATTTGATCCACATATTATAAAGTGTCAGCGCAGAACTGAGAAAAAAATCATCACTACTTAGATTAGACCTAGGAAAGATTTTACTGAGTCTTAGAGTCTTTTTGCTTCAGGAGAGGGCGAGGTTTTGTTGTTTGTGTGAGAGATTGTCACCTTGTTAGGTGGGAACAGAGTTTTTGCTGCTGTTTTTGTCTTAAGTTTAAAAAAATGAATGTATGTCCTAGCAAAAAGTGGACTGTGGTAGGCATCTGTCTTTTGTGATGGTTCAAAACAATTTAAATTCTCTTATACTCTTACTTTGTGAATCTTATTTTCCCCAGTTGGAATCCCAAAAATGACATCATTACAGACTCTTTTACAAATAGTCAAACGGTGACCTGGCTTCTGCTTGTGGGGAAGTGGAGTCTGCACAGGGAACTTGTTTGTTTTTGGTTTTTTGTTTGTTTGTTTGTTTGTTTGTTTGAGTTGGTGTCTCACTCCGTTGCCCAGACTGGAGTGCAGTAACATGCTCACAGCAGTGACTTGCTGGACTCAGACAATCCTGCTGGAACTACAAATGCATACCACCATGCCCGGCTTATTTTTTTATTTATTGTAGAGACAAGGTCTCACCAAGTTGTCCAGGCTGGTCTCAAACCCATAGGCTCAGGCAATCCTCTTACCTCAGCCTCCCAAAGTGCTGGGATTATAGGCATGAGTCACCCTGCCCAGCCAGGAACTTGTTTTTTGATGATGTAAAGGGTACCAGAGGAAGGGAGCAAGGCGGAGGCTTCCTTTTTAGTCCAGTGCTGAAGTGCGGTGTTAGAATCGGTGGCAATGACTCTGGCAGCTTCCTCCTCAGGACAGACCTGCGGCCCTGGAGTCAGTGGTGGTGACAAGGGACAGTCCCTCAATAGTCTAGTTCTGTGGTTGTGCCTCAAGGCATTATTCCTGGAAGCTTCCTCTGTTTCCCAACTCCCTAAGTGATCCTGTGTAAGCTCCACATAGTCGATCATTTGAACTAAAACACATTTGAGAGCAAAAGGAGATGGTGTCTATAATATTGAGGGTAAAGGAGACTGTCCTGTGCAGACACGACACTAACCCTCATACTGTGATTTACTTAACACCTTTGCTGTTTAAGTTAGAGGAAGGCCAGGCATGACAGCTCATGCCAGTAATCCCAGCACTTTGGGAGGCCAAGGTAGGGGGATTGCTTGAGCTCAGCGGTCCAAGACCAGCCTGGGCAACATAGGAAGACATCATCTCTACAAAAAAAAAATAATAATTAGCCAGGTGTTGTAACAGGCACCTGTAGTCACAGCTACTTGGGAGGCTGAGGCAGAAGGATCCCTTGTACCCAGGAGGTGCAGGCTGTGGTGAGCCATGATGGTGCCTCTACACTCCAGCCTAGATAACAGAGTGAAATCCTGTCTCAAATAAATAAATAAATCAGAGTAGATGTACTTTTTTTTTTTTGAGTTGGAGTCTCACTCCGTTGCCCAGGCCGGAGTGCAGTGTCACACTCACAGCCACCCCAGCATCGACCTTCTGGGCTCTGACAATCCTTCACCTCAGTCTTCCAAGTAGCCGAAACTACAGGTGCACACTACCACGCCCAGCTAATTTTTTTTTTTTTATTTATTGTAGTGACGAGGACTTGTTAAGTTGCCCAGACTGGTCTCAAACCCGCAGGCTCAGGCAATCCACTTGTCTCGGCCTCCCAAAGTGCTGGGATTACAGGTTTGAGCCACCACATTCGGTCTCAAATAATTTTTTGATTTTTCTGTACAGACGGTATCTTGTCATGTTGCCCAGGCTGGTCTCAAACTCCTGGGCTTAGGCAATCCTCTCGCCTCGGCCTCCTAGAGTTCTGGGATAACAGGCATGACCCACTGTGCCCTGCCAGACCTATTTGTTTTTAACTAAGAACCCTAACCAAAATAATTTAGTATTTTTAGGCTTATAAGATTACTTAACAATATAAGTGGACCCGGTATACTATATTGTGTCTATAACACAGGGGAAAATATTCTGTCCTACATATTTATAAAGCAAACTGAGATTAATTCAAATTCATAGAATCTATTATATCAATATTAGTTGACTTAATGTACCATATGCCTAAAGAACCATGACTTACACTGATGTTATATTTCGTTAATGAAGCCAAGGAAATGGAGCAGAGTCTCAAATAATGTTTTTATAAACAATAATTCACCGACACATAAGTAAGTTGAGGTTGCTCAAGAAAATATCACTAGAACAAAATTTATACTTTAAGAAATTTAGGCAGAGTGGCTCAAACCTGTAATCCCAGCACTTTGGGAGGCTGAGGTTAGAGGATTGCCTGAGCCTGCAGGTTCGTGACCAGCCTGGGCAACATGGTGAAACCTCGTCTCTACAATAAATCAAAAATTAGCCGGGCGTGGTAGTGCATACCTGTAGTTCCAGCTTCTTGGAAGGCTGAGGCAGAAGGATCGCCGGAGCCCAGCAGGTCGAGGCTGCGGTGGCCAGGAGCGTGCCACTGCACTCCAGCCTGGGCGACAGAGTGAGACTCCCACTCAATTAAAAAACGAAAAGAAGGAAATCTATAAGTTGGTATCTATTATCATTACCTAACATTGATACTATAAATATAAGTTGTTATTCTATGCTATAAATATACAGTTATATGTATATTGTTCTATGCCATAAATATTTGTCCTGTAATACTACCGATGTCAGGAATCCAAGAATAACTAATTTGATAATTAGTCGGTAGTATTTTGATGGATTTTGATGGATTCCTGACCTCGGTAGTATTACAGTCTCATTCATCACCCCAGTGTCTTCATCAGACCACAACACTGAACACTTCCTGGCACTTGACTTCCCCGTTCAGCAATTCCTGCAGGCCTTCTAGTAGCTGAGAACACCGTGAGCAAAGCAGACGTGATCCTTGGGATGTGACTGTGTGCCTAGTAGTCTCAGAAAAGAAATGCATTCATTAAATTATAACATAAATAAATATAATTACAAACTAGAGAGTGCCTGGGGAAAATGCCCTGTGCTGTGATGACACGGGGAGTTGGAGGAGATCTTTTTGAGGAAGGGGGGTGGGACTGAGACCTGAAAATGACTAGCAGTGGCTAAGAGTGGGGGGATGGGAGACACAGAGGAGAGCATGTAAAAAGCTCGTGAGGGCAGGGCTCGGTGGTTCAGCCTGTCATCCCAGCACTTTGGGAGGCCGAGGCGAGTGGATAGCCTGAGCCTGCGGATTTGAGACCAGCCCTGGCAACTTGGTGAGACTTGTCTCTACGATAAATAAAAAAATCATCCGGGCATGGTAGCACTCACCTGTAGTTCTGGTTCCTTGGAAGGCTGAGGCAGAAGGATTGCCGGAGCCCAGCAGGCGATCACAGGGGTGGCCGCGAGTGTGCCACCGCACTTCAGCCTGGGCAATGGAATGAGACTCCGACTCAGAAAAAAAAAAAAGCTCGTGAGGCAAAGCTGGGCACACGTTTGAGTTCAAGGTTCACAGTGGAGACTGTGGCTGCCGCTGAGCACAGGGGAAGCAGGACCAGGGGCTCAGAGGCAGCCCCCACCACAAGACCCTGCAGAGGCCTTGCCCAAGTCTCCTCCCCCATATCCTGGGTGAGTGGGCAGGTCAGTAAGAGCATGAAACCCAATACCAAGAACAGAAGTTAGTTGGAAGATGATAGCCAGGACAGGAATTGCATCAAAATAGTAGAAGCAGCCAGGCACAGAGGTTCACGCCTGTAATCCCAGCACTTTGGGAGGCAGAGGCAAGAGGATTGTCTGAGCCCAGGGGGTCGAGACCAGCCTGGGGAACTTGGCAAAACCTCATCCCTACAATACATTTTTAAAAATTAGTGGGATGTGGTGGCACACCCGTGGTTCCAGCTACTTGCTTGAGCCCAGGAGGTCGAGGCTGCAGTGACTGTGAGCGTGCCATTGCACTTCAGCCTGGGTAACAGAGTGAGACTCTCACACACAAAAAAATAAAAAATGGTAGAATCAAGGAGAAAGGCAAAGGGAAACCCAAGCCAAAGTTCTTATGGGAAAGCCAAAAGTAAGGAGTCCAGACATCAAAAACATCAAAACCAAATCCAAAGATGAGGTACAATTCAAGATGGCAGACTGAACATACATATCTGTCTATCAGCTGGGCATGGTGGCTCAAGCCTGTAATCCCAGCACATTGGGAGGCTGAGGCGAGGGGATTGCCTGAGTCCGGGGGTTCGAGACCAGCCTGGGCAGCTTAGTGAGACCTTGTCTGTACAATAAATCAAAATATTAGTCGGGCATGGTGGCACATGCTGTAGTTCCAGCTACTTGGAAGGCTGAGACAGAAGGATCGCCTGAGCCCAGCAGATCGAGGCTGCAGTGGCCGTGAGCATGCTACTGCACTCCAGCCTGGGTGACAGAGTGACACTTCAATTCAAAAAAAAAAGAGAGAAACATATCTGTCTATCCTTCCTCCCTCAGATCCCTTTCAAAAAATTTCCCTTATAAAGGGTAATTATGCTGAAAAACAACAAGAAAATTGGACCATCTGACCAGAGATTTGTGAAAGAAACAAAGTGATATAAAATTGAAGAGAAATAGTTGACAAACAACAGCAACCAAAAAACAAAACAGCAAAACACCCCACCCAGCTTAAAAACTGGAGCAGGGATAGTTCAGCAAATTTGTATTTTATAAGCAAAAACTGTTTAGAATCAAAAACTACCATTGAAAGGGTATTTGTTTTCACAGCACTCTTTTGGACATTTAAGGTACTGTACATTATTCATGTATACACTGGGAATCGGTTCAGGAGGCCTGGGTCTGCTCTGGGGTGAGCACACCTGAAAAAACAGCCCTGGGCAATTGGAATGTGCTGCAGTGGTCACGAGTTATTTTTCATCTGGTGAACGTTAGAAATATAGCCGGACTTGGTGGCTCAGCCTGTAATCCCGCACTTTGGGAGGCTGAGGTGAGTGGATTGCCTGAGCCCGCAGGTTCGAGACCCGCCTGGGCAGCGAGACCTCATCTCTACAATAAATCAAAAAATCAGCCGGGCGTGGTAGCACATGCCTGTAGCTCCAGCTACTCGGAAGGCTGAGGCGGAAGGATCGCCGGAGCTCAGCAGGTCGAGGCTGCTGTGGCCGGGAGCGGCCGCTGCACTCCAGTCTGGGTGACAGAGTGAGACTCCAACTCAAAAAAAAAATAAGAAAAAGAAATATAACCAAAGTATTCAGAACAGTTGAAAGTGATCAAGAAGGAGTAAGAGCTTCTGGGAGAATGGCCAAAAGAGGTCTTCCGGACCTGAAGGGTTCTCTTCATCGGCAGGTGGGGCCACCAGCAACCAGACATCTTTGTGGAGATGACAGCCAATGAGCTTCCCTCCCGCAGGGAGATTGTGGGACCTTTTGCTCTGTGTAGCTGTCCAGATTGACAACTGGTATCCTGTCTACTTCCACTTGAGGCATTTGTGCTATTCATCTGAAATTTTGTTGTCTTCCAACCAACACAATCATCTTTATGAAAACTGTACAATTGCCTATTTTTAGACTAAGTGAATAAATAAAAATTATTACTGGAGAGTTACTGGGGATGGGCGATAGGCGTAAGTATATATCACAACAGATTTTTCTCAACATTAGGACCGAATAATATTTCTTTGATTAAATTTGTGATGAAATGCTTGGCTTCCATTTAGAAGCCATGTTATAGGGACAAATTTATAACTTTTTTTTCTTTTAAGCCAGGATCTCACTCTGCCACCCAGGCTGGGCTGCAGTGGCACAATCATGGCTTACCACATCCTCTACCTCCTGGACTCAGGTGATCCTCTCACCTCAGTCTCCTAAGTAGCTGGGACTGTAAGCACATGCCATCATGCTTAGCTAATTTTTTTTACCTTTTCTAAAGACACGGTCTCACTATGTTGCCTAGGCTGGTCTTGAACTCCTGTGTTTGAGCAATCCTCTCACCTTGGCCTCTCAAAGTGCTGGTGTTGCAGGCATGAGCCACTGCACCTGGCTTTATTTCTCTTATCATTATTGTCATACTAAATGGGGTGAATCCCTAGTAGCAGACAGGAGCCAAACATGATTGAAAGAAACGCAGCGTCACAGCTCCCATCCAAGATTTGCTCCCTTGACAAGACTTCTTAAGCAAAATGACAGGCAGAATCATCTACCATATTTGAAATTTTGTTTTTCTTTATTTTTACCCTACAACATAGTTGAATTCTGGAAAATTAAATATACATGTAATATAATTCCACTGTAAATCAAAAGCCATCCAAGTGTAGTCTAAGCTTAGAGGCAACAAAAAATGGAAAGTAGAGAGTTTTCACATAATCTGCAGAGTAATTCTCCAAATTGTGATTTTTTTTTTTTTTTTTGGAGTTGGGGTCTCACTCTGTCACCCAGGCTGAGGTGCAATGTCATGCTCACGGCCACCGCAGCTTCCATCTGCTGGGCTCAGGTGATCCTTATGCCTTAGTCTTCCAAGTAGCTGGAACCACAGGCATGCGCCACCATGCCTGGCTAATTTTTTGACTTATTGTAGAGACCAGGTCTCGCCATTTGCCTAGGCTGGTCTCGAGCCCATGGGCTCGGGCAATCCTCTCGCCTCTGCCTCCCAAAGTATTGGAATTACAGGCGTGAGCCACCATGCCCAGCCAAATTGTGTGTTTTGGAAAAGCTATGCACGTCAGAGCTTTTCCTACAACTGGTCTTTGGTAATTGCTTACCACCCTACCCCCAAGAACAATCTGCCTGAGTGAGTGATGCGTGCTGGATGAGAGGAAAGGGCACTAACGCGACTCCAGGCCACCACGGTGTCCGGAGAGGGATGTAGGAAAGGGCTGTAGAATCAGCAGGCGTGTCTCCAGGATGGCATTTAAGATGTTCTCTAAGGTGGGCTTTCTGGCACAGAAGGATCCAACTGGGACCAGAGAAGCAGTGAAGAAAGCCAGGCAACTTAACATCCTCAAGAACAGTAGAGAACCCTGTGCTCGCATCCAAAATCAGGTATTTACAGACCCTACCTAGACACAAGCCCTACCCAATCTTCAAAGAGCTCGACATTTGGGAGCAAATGCCAAAAATCAACCTAAGGAAATATTACTATGCAAACAAATAAGAAATCTAAGTCAAAAGTATGCTTCTGGGATGTTCCATATATCTGTTGCTGTATAATCAGTTGCCTCCCTGGGGCTAAACACAACCATTTTATTATATCTCACCATTTTGTGAGTCAGGAAATTAGACAGGACTCCGGTGATTTTTCTGTTCCTTGTGTCATCAAGTGAGTCAATTGATTATACATAGCTGACAGATGAGCTGGTCTGGAGGGTCCAAGAAAAATTGGATCATATACCTGGTGCCTTGATAGAGATGGCTGGAAAATGGAATCAGCAGGAACTGTCAACAAGAGCCCCTACAGACTACCTCTCAGCATGACTGTCTCGCAATAGTAAAACTTCTTCTACGATGACTGGCTTCTTCAAAGCAAAGATTCCAAATCTCAGGATGTAGTCTTGGAAATTCAAGATATCACCTCTGCACCCATTCTATTGGTCAGTCAAAATTAAGGTCAATCCAGATTCAAGAGGAGAAAATTAGAATCCACTTCTCAATATGGGGCGTAGCAAAGAATTTGTGACTATCTTGAATCTGCCAGAGACACGTAATTTCCACTTCTGGCCATGATGGAATAAATAGTGCCAGAAAAATCTTTCTGCAGTAAGCAGCTAGATAACTGGAAAGATGTATGAAACAACTGTTTTCAGGCATTGGACAAAAGACAGTGAAAGATTATTGGCCGGGTACGATGGTTTAAGCCTATAATCCCAGCACTCTGGGAGGCCAAAGCAAAAGGACTGCCTGAGCCTACAAGTTCGAGACCAGCCTGGGCAGCATGGTGAGACCTCGTCTCTACAATAAATAAAAAAATTAGCTGGGTATGGTAGCACGTGCCTGTAGTTCTGGCTACTTGGAAGGCTGAGGCAGAAGGATCCCCTGAGCCCTGCAGGTTGAGTCTGCGTTGGCCGGGAGCATGCCGCTGCACTCCAGCCTGGGTGACAGAGTGAGACCCCAACAGAAAGAAAGAAAAAGAAAGAAAGAAAGAAAGAAAGAAAGAAAGAAAGAAAGAAAGAAAGAAAGAAAGAAAGAAAGAAAGAAAGAAAGAAAGAAAGAAAGAAAGACTCAAACAGAGCATGGTGATGCTGATGAGCTGAGAAGATAGAGATTGAGTTTTGGGAAGGCTGAGGTAGCTGAAAATTGCAAAATGAAATTTAGGCATGCCATGGTGATACTGCTGGTTTCATTCCAAATAAAGTGAATATTGCAATAAAGAAAGTCACAAAATTTTTGGTTTCCCAGTGCATAAAAAAGTTTTGTTTATATATTACTATTGTTCCTTATGTATGAAACAGCACAATATCTAAAAATGTACATACCTTAATTTAAAAAATACTTTATTGCTAAAAAATGACAATGAACATTTCAGCCTTCAGTGAGTCACGATCTTTTTTACTGGTGGAGGGTCCTGCCTCTATGTTGCTGGCTGCTGACTAGTCAGGGTGGTGCTGAAGTTGGGGCTGACTTGCGATTTCTTAAAATAAGACGCAAAGTTTGCCACATTGATTGACTCTCCCTTTCACGAAAGATTTCTCTGTAGCATGCAGTGCTGTTTGATAGCATTTTACCCACAGTAGAACGTCTCTCAAAACTGGAGTCAGTCCTCTCAAACCCTGCTGCTGCGTTATCAGCCCAGTTTCTGCGATATTCTGAATCCTTTGTTGTCATTTCTGCCACGTTCACAGCATCTTCACCAGGAGCAGATTCCATCTCAGGAAACCATGTTCATTGCTCATCCTTAAGAAGCAACCCCTCACCTGTTTGAGTTGGATCGTGAGATTGCAGTAATTCAGTCACATGGTCAGGTTCCACTTCTAATTCCACTTCCCCTGTGTTTTCACCACTTCTGCAAGTTACTTCCTTCACTGAAGTCTTGAAACCCCTTGAAGTGATTCATGAGAGTTAGAATCAACTTTTTTTTTTTTTTTTATGAGTCGGAGTCTCACTCTGTTGCCCAGGTGGGAGTGCAGTGGCACACTCACAGTCACCACAACCTCAACCTGCTAGGCTCAAGTGATCTTTCCGCCTCAACCTTCCAAATAACTGGAATTACAGGCACGCACTACCACGCCCGACTAATTTTTTTTTTAATTTATTGTAGAGACAAGGTTTCTCCTAGTTACCCAGGATGGTCTCGAACCAATCCCCTCATCTCGGCCTCCCAAGGTGCTGGGATTGCGAGCTTGAGCCACTGCGCCCGGCCAGAATCAACTTCTTTAAAATCCTGTTAATATTAATATTTTGACTTCCTCCCATGGATCACAAATGTTCTTAAGGGATCCTAGAATGGTTAATCCTTTTCAGAAGGTTCTCAATTTTCTTTGTGTGGATCCATCAAAGGAATCACTGTCTATGGCAGCTATAGCCCAATGCAATGCATTTTTTATGTTTTTGTTTTTGAGTTGGGGTCTTACTCTGTTACTAAGACTGGAATGCAAGGCATGATCACAGCTCACCACAGCCTCAAACTCCTGGATTTGATCCTCTCTCCTCAGCTCCCAAGAGTGGCTGGGACTACAGGCACAAGCCAACCATGTCCGGCTAATTATTTTTTTGTAGAGATGCAGTCTCCCTATGTTGCCAAGGCTGTGTCTCTCCTGAAGTAGGAATTACTCCTTGATCCTTGGGCTGCAGAATGGCTGCTGTGTTAACAGCCTTGAAAACACTAATCTCCTTGTACATATCCATCAGAACTTTGGGGGACCCAGTGCATTGCCAATGAGCAATATTTTGAAAGGAATTTTTTTTCTGAGTAGTAGGCTTCAACAGTGGGCTTAAAATATTCAATAAACCACTTTATAAACAGGTGTGCTTTGTTTTTCCATTTATAAAGTACATGGAAAGGAGATTCAGCATAATTCTAAAGTGTCCTGAGATTTTCAGAATGATAAATGAGCAATGACTTTCACTTGAAGTCACCAGCTGCATTAGCCCCTAACAAGAGCATCACTCCATCCTTTGAGGCTTTGAAACCAGACACCGACTCTTTCTCTCAGCTTTCAAAGTATTGAGGACTGTACTGAAAGTGAAAAAGAGAATGGTTTTGTACCATTGTAAAGTTGAAAAATCCTAAATTGAATTATCATAATTTGGGGACCATCTTTACTTAAATATCAGCTTGATCTATTTGAAGCTCGCTTTTATGCTTTGCTAGATATTTTTGTTGAATATCTGTTGTTTAGCGTAACCACCTTAGTTAATTACCTTGGCTCAATCTTCTAGAAAACTTGCAGCTTCTACGTCAGAGCTTGCTGCTTCACCCTGTGCTTTTATGCTATGGAGATCACGTCTTTCCTTAAACCTCATGAACCAACCTCTGCTAGCTTTAAATGTTTCTTTTGTTCACCATCTTATATGGGTATGATTCATAGCACCTCAAAATAATTACCATACTAACATTAAAGATCACTGACCGTAGATCACCATGACAGCTATAATAATAATGAAAAAGTCTGAAATATCACAAGAATTACCTAGATGTAGCATAAGGACATGAAGTGAGCACATGCTGTTGGAAAAACGGCACCAATAGACTTGCTCGCCATGGGCTTGCCACAAACCTTCTGCTTGTAAAAAGTGCAATACCTGCAAAGCCAAGTGCAATAAAACAAGATTTGCTGGCACAGATGAAACAAGGAAACAATGTAGAGAAAGAGTTCCAGAAATCTGCATTACAGCTCCTTGGAATATTGGCTGAATACTAAGCCCCACAGAGTAGGAATCCACCATAATGGGCAAACTAAAATTATAGGAGCACCACTACCAGGCACTTGTAGGGTGAACAACTACGAGAGCCAAGTCCAGGTCAGAAAGATGGGGGGAGTTTTGCCTGCCAAGAGACTTTTGGTAATATAGATAGATTTCTTGACTGTCACAATTGGATGGGGAGGGTGGCCACTTGAACCCAATGGGTAGAGGCCAAGGATGCTGCTGAAACCTCTGCATTGCATAGGATAGCACTACAAACAAATGAAATATATCTACCACATGTTCTCACTCATAAGCGGACTCTGAACAATTGACATAATACTAAAGAAAGGGACTGGCAGTAGTAAGAAAATGCCAGGGGAGGGGTGGGGGGCACACTTCATCAAGAAGGGTACCTGATCTCAAACCAGGCAAAGAGGGGATCAAAGTGAGGCCCAAACTTTACCAGTACAATGACCACTTATATATCTAATCCTGAATTGTAACCCATATCCTTAAAGTTAAAAAAAAATTAAATTAAAAAATATATCTGTGTCTGCAAATCCCAATAGTCATGAGGTTGAGAAATCCTGATTAGAATAAGGTTACTTTAGATCTCACCTAGCAAAGCATAAAAGCAAGCTTCAAATAGATCAAGTTGATATTTAAGGAAAGATGGTCCCCAAATTATGATAATTCAATTTAGGATCTTTCAACCTTCCAATGGTACAAAACCATTCTCTTTTTCACTTTCAGTACAGTCCTCAATAACTTACATGAGATAGTCAACATTTTATTATAAAATAGATTTTGTGTTAGGTTACTTTACCCAACTGTAGGCTAATGTGAGAGCATGGTTAAGGCAGGCTAGGCTAAGCTATGATGGTCAGTAGGCTAGGTTTATTGAATGCATTTTTTACTTATTTCCAACTTTCAATGGGTTAATCGGGATATTCCCTTAATCATAAATGGAGAAGCATCTGTGAATACACAGTCAACTGGTGGGAGTGGGGGCAATCCCTCAACATTCATTAAAGGAAGCAACAAAACGAAAAGAAACAACAAAATGTGACAATATTTTTAAAACATAATCACAATTTCTGACATCAAATGAAATTTTTTTGACTCAGCTGGCTGGGCTAAAAACTAAAAGCTTTCTAAACATGCAAGAAACAGGAAATTTTAACCCATAAAAGAGAAGGAGAAAAGATTCTAGCAATGACAGAGATGATGGACAGAGAATTTAAGACAGGTATTACAAGTATTTTTCAAGGACTTAAAGAAAAACAAAAATATAATAAAGAGAAAAAAGGAAAGCTATGAGCGAGAACTAAACTGAATGAACTTCTAGAGCTAAAATATAATAAACTACTTAAAGTAAAAATTTCACTGGACGAGCTTAAAAGATTAGGAACTGCAGCAAAAAAGTTGTACTGAAAACTACAAAACACTCTTGTGAGAAATTAAAGAAGACTTAAGTAAACAGAGAGATATAATGTGTTCCTGCATCAGAAAACTCAATATGGGTGTGATGTACATTTTATCCAAATTGATCTACTAATGCAGTGAAATCTCAGCGAACATACCAGCAGACTTTTTTTCTCAGAAATTGACAAACCAATTCTGCAATTTATGATGAACTGCAAAAATCTCAAGTAACTAAAATACATTTGAAAAGAACAAAGTTGGAGAACAAATAATATCTGATTTTAAGGTTTATTATAAAACTACAGTAATAAAACTATTTTGTCAAGGTGTAAAAATTGATTAATAGATTATTGGTCACACTAAAGAATTCAGAAATAGATTCATGCATACACAGACAACTCGTTTTTTTTTAAGGGTACAAAGACAGGTCAGTGTAGAAAGGGTAGTCTTTTCAGTCAATGATGTAGAAACAAGTGGCTATCTACATGCAAACAACAAACTGCCTTTAATCTACACCTTATGCCATATACAAAAGCTAACTAAAAATAAGCCTGGGTGTGGTGGCTCACCCCTATAATCCCAGCATTTTGAGAGGTCGAAGTGAGAAGATTGCCTGGCCCATGAGATTGAGACCAGCCTGGACAACTCGGCAAGATCTCATCTCTACAATAAATCAAGAAAAATTAGCTGGGTGTGATGATGCATGCCTGTGATTCCAGTTACTTGGAAAGCTGAGGTGGAAGGATCACCTGAGCCCAGCAGGTTGAGACTGCAGTGGCCATGAGCATGCCACTGCACTCCAGCCTGGGCAACAAGAGTGAGATTCCAAGTCAAAAAAAAAAAAGCAAAAGTTAACTAAAAATGGATTATAGGCATAAATGTAAAACCCCAAACTACAAAACTTCTGCAAGAAACCATACAAGAAAATATTTGTGAGCCGGACACAGTGGCTCACACCTATAATCCCAGCACTTTGGGACTTTGGGAGACTGAGGTAAGAGGATTGCCTGCCTGAGCCCACAGGTACAAGTCCAGTCGGGCAACTTGGTGAGACTTCATCTCTACAACAAATCAAAAAAATAGCTAGGCACAGTGGCTCGTGCCTGTAGTTCCAGCTAGTTGGAAGGCTGAGGTGGAAGGATCGCCTGAGCTCAGTAGGTCGAGGCTGTGGTGGCCGTCAGCATGCTACTGCACTCCAGCCTGGGCAACAGAGTGAGACTCCAACTCGAAAGAAAGAAAGAAGGAAAGAAAGAAAGGAAGGAAGGAAGGAAGGAAGGAAGGAAGGAAGGAAGGAAATATTTGTGATATTGGATTAGCAAATATGATTTAGATGTAACACCAAAAATGTATTTCATAAAATTAACAATTGATTAATTGGATTTCTCAAAATTAAGAACCTCTCCTTGAAAGACACTGTTAATGAAAAAATAAGGCACAGATGGAGTGAAATATTTGCAAGTCAAATATCAGAAAAAAGACTTGAATCCAGAGTCTAGAACTCCTGAACTTCAATATGAAGAAAATGCACATCCCAATTAAAAATTGGGCAAAAATTGTAGCAAATCCTCACATGTACCCCCACAATCCTAAAATAACAGTTAACACTTTTTTTTTTTAAAGCAGGATTCATTGAGAGGACAGAAACGCTCCCACAGTAGGAAGAGACCCAAAGGGGTAGCCCAAAACTTTTTAAAAATTGGGCAAAACAAAAATATTGAACAAACTCTTTATCAAAGAAAGCACAAGGATGACAAATAAACACATGAAAAGATGGTCATACCATTCCTCATTAGGAAAATGCAGTTTAACACCACAATGACACGTCACAGAACAGATAAAATTAAAAGGACTAACCATAATTCGTGTTGGTCAGGACTGGCACAAACCAGAACTCAGACACTGCTGATCTGACGGGAATGCAACATGATACAGTCACTTTGGAAATCAGCCTGGAGGTTTCTTAAAAGTAAACACGTGTACCATATGAGCCAGTCCTTCTATACATTCGTATTTCATTCATGAGAAATAAAAGCACATGTGAATAGAAGACTTACATGCAAATCTTCATAGCAATTCCACTTCCAATATTTCGAATGCCCCAAATTTGGAAACAATCCAATATCCCATACAACGGAAAACTTCCCAGCAAGAAAAAGGAGTGAACTCTTGATACGTGCAAAAAACATGGGTGAATCTCAAAATAATTGTGCTGAGTGAAGGGAGTCAGAACAAATGTGTAGATTCTGTATAATTTTATTTCTATAAAATTCTATAAAGCCTAAGCTGATCTTTCGTTGGAGAAAACAAATCATTGGTTACTTGTGAACTGGGAGGAGTGAGAGGAAGGTGTTTTAAAGATTCACGAGGAATCTTTTGTGAGTTGTGAAGTTAATATTAGGTAGGAGTCATCTTGACTGTACTGAGGGATGCCTACACATCAACAAAGCCATCGTTCCTGGGTGTGCCTGTGAGATTGACAGTGAGTTAAGCCCCACCCTCCACGTGGGCAGACACCAACCAATGCACTAGCACAGCAGCCAAGAAGCAGGTGGCTAAGAAGCCTGCTGAGTTTCATCCTTACCTCTCCCTCCTTTCCCTGGTGGGATGCTCTGCTTCCTCTCCTCTTGCCCTTGGACATCAGTCTCCAGTTTCTTTGGCCTTTGGGCTCTGGGACTTGCACCAGCAGCCTCCCAGGGGCTCGGATTTTCGGCCTCAGACTAAGGGTGGCACTGATGGCTTCCCTGGATTTGAGGCTTTCGGACTTGGACTAAGCCTCGCTCATTGCATAGCTTGCAGATGGCCTATCTGGGACTTCACCTTGTGATCATGTGAGCCAGTCCTCCCTACTGAATGCCTTTTTATACATGCATATATCCTAGTTGTTCTGCCCCTCTGGAGAGCTATAATACATGAGTGATGGACATATTAACTTTCTTAACTGTGGCGGTGGTTTCATGGATATATATACATATTTCAAAACTTATCATAAACATGTACAGTTTATTGAATCTTCATTATACCTCAATAAAACTGTTAAAAATAAAGCAAAAGAAATATTGGTCAAAGGGTTTTTTTTCTTTTGAAAAAATTTGATGAAAACTGTAAACACTCATATCCAAAAACTCAACGAATACCAAGTCGAATGACATAAAGTAATCACAGCGAGTGTTTTCCACACAAACATGCCATGCAGCCCTCCCTCTAGGGAGGGATATGTTGTTTCAACTCTGGGAGTGCTGTCAGCAACAGCCTTTGGCTCTGAGCCCCTCAGAGATGGCTTCAGCTGTGAGAGCTGCCTCGTCCAAGGTCATGCCCTTCAGCGGGAGTCCACATTCAGTGACTGAATCAGTTATCCAGAGCTCCCTGTGGAACTGCCTGAGCCTGTTGGGTCTTGATCACAGACTGATTTCTCACTCTGCCCAGTGCTCCTTACCCTGTCATCTCTCCACACATGCTGAGGCTGGGTTTATGTGTTCATAAACAATCCGAACCCTTAAACTGTCTCAGAACCCACTTTCCAGAGAACTCAACCTGAAATGCCAAGGCACATCATAGTCAAATGGCTACCATCCAAAGATTCTTTTTAATTCTTAAAAGAAGACAGAGTCAAAAGACACAATTTTTAAACCTACTGACTTCTCCTCAAAAATACTGTAAGCCAGAAGACAATAGGGCATTTTTAAAGTGTTTAAAAGAAATATCACCAAACCTGAATTCTATATCCAGTGAAAATATTCTTCAAAAATGAAGGCAGAGTAGAGACTTGTTCAGAAAAACAAAGACGAGATCATTTTCCACCAGCAGATCCAGAGACTTTGCACTACAAGAAATGATAAAGGAAGTTCTTTGGGTAGAAAGAAAATGATACCAGGCGGGCACGGTGGCTTAAGCCTGTAATCCCAGCACTTTGGGAGGCAGAGGCAAGAGGACTGCCTGAGCTCAGGGGTTAGAGACCAGCCTGAGCAACATAGCGGACCTCGTGTCTGTAATAAATCAAGAAAAATTAGCCGAGAATGATGGTACATGCCTGTAGTTCCAGCTACTTGGAAGGCTGAGGCAGAAGGATCTCTGGAGCCCAGCAGGTTGAGGCTGCAGTGGCTGTGAGCGTGCCACTGCACTGCAGTCTGGGCGACAGAGTAAGACTTCAACTTAAAAAAAAAAAAAGTAATATGGGCATAATCCCTCTAAGGCTGTTGTCTTTGTGTCTGGCACTGGAACTTGAAGTTGGCAGGAAGGCAATTGGGAAAAAAATACTGGAGGAGCAGAGACAAATTGGAACTCACAAGGACAATCTAAACTAGACGTGTGTTCTGCTAAAGCAGTGGGCACCCTTTGTCAGGGACCTAAACACAGAACTGAACAAGAGTCAGAGATGCTGAGGGAGGACTGGGGATGGAGAAAGCCGAGCAGCTGCATGCCTGGCCACTGCCTTAGACCCACAAGGCAGGCCAGCAGGTAAGTGACAGCATGCACAAGCTGCAGCTACACCTCCTATGCCCACATGACCACCTGCAAACAAAAGCAGTATAGCTGCTGCTTAACTTCTGCCTTCCAGATGTCACTGAAAACATCTCATGTCCACCATAACCAGAAACATAAAAGGAAGGAAATTCTGGAACACAGTTGGGCCTAGCCAAGCTGACACATTAAAAGACCAAGGAAAAATAAAATATTATTTAAAGGAAGATTGTGAAAAGTTAAAGATTGGTGGGCAGTCTTCTTTCAGGTCCCCTCTCACTGCGGGAGCTTTTCTGTCTTCTTAATAAATACTACTTTCTAAAAAAAAAAAGAGCCAGGCTTGGTGGCTCAGCCTGTAATCCCTCACCTTTGGGAGGCTGAGGTGAGTGGATTGCCTGAGCCCGCGGGTTCGAGACCCACCTGGGCAGCGAGACCTCATCTCTACAATAAATCAAAAAATCAGCCAGGCATGGTAGCACGCACCTGTAGTTCCAGCTGCTTGGAAGGCTGAAGCAGAAGGATCGCGGAGCCCAGCAGGTCGAGGCTGCGGTGGCCAGGAGCCATCACTGCACTCCAGTCTGGGGGACAGAGTGAGACTCCAACTCAAAAGAAAAAAAAAGAAGTTGGGAAAAGAGGGAAAAAGAAATTTTAAAGCAACAGTATAAATAGAAAACAAAAAGCTGGCATTTCTTAAATAAAATCTGTCTTATCAGGAACTACATTATGTAAATGTTGCAACACATCAAGTAGAATGATGGAAAGTAAAATGCTGAAAAATAATATAATATGCAAACACTAAGCATATGAAAGTGGAATGTTAGACAAAGTAAATTTTAGGACAAAAGTAATATCAGAGTCATTTCATAAAGACAAATAATGAATTCATAAAAAAGACATAGCAATTCTAAATGCGTATGCATCTAATACATTTACAATTATAGTTGGAGATGTCACTCCCTTTCCACTTATAGTGTAACAAATAGGAAATCAGTGAAGATAAACAATAAGAATAAGTAAAGATATAGAAGACTTGCACAACGGAATCAACCATTGCAACGAAGTTGAACATTATACCCAACAAGTATAGGATAGGCATTCTTTGTAAAGACTTATGTGCATTCACCATGAGACAGTCTGTATTGGGCCACAAGGCATAGCTCAATAGATGTAAACGTGCATAGTATGTTTTCTGACCACAGTGGAATCAAATTATAAAATAATAACCACATGATATGTGGAATACTCCCAAATGTTTGGAAAATAACACACTTCCCAATAACTTTAGGGCCAAAGCAGAAATCACAAAGTAAAATAGAAAATTATTTAAACTGAATTATAATAAAAGCACAGCATGTCAAAATGTTAGGCTGCAGCTAAATCAATGTCTAGGGAGAAATTCATACTTTTAAGTATTTACATTAAAAATAAATGAGGTTTTAAAACAGTGATTTCCAAGTTTCCACTTTATGACGTTAGTAAAAGAAGAACAAATAAAACGTAAGAGGAAATAAAGAACAGACATTAATGAAATAGGAAACAGAAAAATGATTTTTTAAAAAGCCTTGGGGATGCGGGATTGGCAGTAGTGGGAACCTGCCGGGGGAGGGGGGCACACCTCATCAACAAGGGTCCCTGCATAATGAACACTTGTATACCTAACCCTGAATTGTACCCCACATCTTTAAAATTAAAAAATTAAAAGTAAAAAGAAAAAAGCCACAAAACCAAAAGCTAAGTTTATTTATTTATTTTTTTTGAGTCAGAGTCTCACTCCGTCACCCAGACTGGAGTGCAGTGGCCACTCCCGGCCACCGCAGCCTCAACCTGCTGGGTTCCGGCGATCCTTCCACCTCTGCCTTCCAGTAGCCGGATCTACAGGTGCGCGCTACCACGCTGGCTAATTTTTTTTTTTTTTTTG
>NW_007024088.1:165835-170305 GCF_000164805.1 Carlito syrichta
CGCCGGCTCAGGCAATCCACTCACCTCGGCCTCCCAAAGCGCGGGATTACAGGCTGAGCCACTGAGTCCAGCCAAAAGCTAAGTTTTTAAGAGACCAATCCAACCGATGAACTCTCTCAAATAGACTGATTTGAGAGAAAGAGGCAGAGACAGAGACAGAGACAGAGAAGACAAGTTGTCCTGTAACACTGGAATGAAAGACTGGACATTGCTACAAATTCTATAGATATTTAAAGGGTAATAATCAGATATTATAAGGATCACTATGCTCATAAATTTGACAACTAGAGGAACTGGACAAATTCCTTGAAGACAACAAACTGACAAAACTGATTCAAGGAGATAAAATATCTGAATACACCTTTTATTTTCTAAAGAAGTTGAATTTGCAATATAAAAATCTTTACTAGTAAATTCTGTCAAACATTTAAGCAATAAATAATACTAATCTTATGTAAATCTCATTTTGTAAGCATTACCCTGATACCAAAACCACATAAGAATATTACTCAAAAAGAAAACAAGAAAGCAATATCCCTTATGAGCATAGACAGAAAATCTTTCAATAAAGAAGCATATTTTATAATCGCAAAGAAATACAAGTGGGGTTTATGCCATTCTAGCGCTCTGGACCACTGTAGGATAAGCAGTTAGCAGTAACATACAGCTTCAAATAGCTGGAAGGTGGTTGGTGCACACTCCCAACACAAGGAAGTGATAAATGCTTGAAATGATAGATGTACGGATTACACTAGCCTGACCGCTATATATTAGGTGTATCAAAACATCACGATGTACCTCATACATATGTACAACTATTATGTGTCAATAAAAATAAAATATTTTCAAACTGATAATCAGATTGCAGAATACAGGAGGAAAACTTTATGGTCATATCAATACATGTAAAAAAAGGAATTGACAAAATCCAATACTTATTCATGACATCAAAATAGTAATTCAGGAAACTTGTAAGAGAAGGGAACTTCCTGGATCTTATCAGGACGTGTGTAAAAGGCCCTCGAGGCAACATTATACTTAATAATAAAAAATTTAATGCTTTCTCCAAGTTTGTAAAAAAGGCTAAGATGAGAGGTTTTTGTTTTGTTTTGTTTTGTTTTTGAGTTGGAGTCTCACTCTGTCGCCCAGACTGGAGTGCAGTGGTCGTTCCCGGCCACCGCAGCCTCGACCTGCTGGGCTCAGGCGATCCTTCCGCCTCAGCCTTCCAAGTAGCTGGAATTACAGGCATGCGCTACCACACCTGGCTGATTTTTTTGATTTATTGTAGAGATGAGGTCTCGCTGCCCAGGCGGGTCTCGAACCCGCGGGCTCAGGCAATCCACTCACCCCAGCCTCCCAAAGGCGCGGGATTACAGGCTGAGCCACCGAGCCCAGCGAAGATGAGAGTTTTTACGGCTTCAGTCAACAGTGTGCTGGGGGTTCTAACTTGGTAAAATAAAGCAAGGAAGTGCAGTAAAACTGCCCCATTTGCAGATGAATAATTAGTTACGAGGGGGGACCCCAAAAACCTGAAATTTATTTATAGAAAATTGTGATCTATTCTTACATGTTTAAACTTCAGTCACCTTCGAAGTCCTCCCATTTGACGCAATACACCTGCTGAGATGCTTTTTCCACTGCTCAAAATGGTTTTTGAACTTGTCAATTTTGATACTTTTTAGTGCTTCTACCGTTTTTCGTTTGTTTGTTTGTTTGTTTGTTTGCTTTTTGGTTGTTTCACCTCTTCCAGGTTGGCAAATGTTTCCCTTAGAGGACATAGCTATCTGGAGAAACAAAAAACAAAGTCGCTTGGGGTGAGACTGGGTGAACAAGGAGGGTGGAGCACGAGGGTCATTCGGTTGTTGGTCAAAAACTGCTGAAGACTCAGCCCAATGTGGACCAGGTGCACTGGTCAAACACCCGTCATGAAATGGGCAAAAGTGTTGAAAGAATCTCCACAAAAAAAAAATTCACTGAAGCCGAATGCAGCCTCTCACTACAATGCTAGCTGGTCTACTGATGCCGATGGGTTCCTCGAATAATTACCTAGCAGGGGAAGCCTGTACTACAAGGACCCTACCCCCCTCATATATAAGCAGTCTGGGTCAGGATCAGTGACTCAGCCTGTTATCCAGAACTTTGGGAGGCTGAGGCGAGTGAATTGCCTGAGGCCGCGGGTTCGAGACCAGACAGGCAACTTGGCAAGACCTTGTCTCTACAATAAATCAAAAATGAGCTGGGCGTGGTAGGCCATGCCTGTAGTTCTGGCTCCTTGGAAAGCTGAGGCGGAAGGATAGCCAGAGCCCAGCAGGTGGACGCTGGGGTGGCCGTGAGTGTGCCACTGTACTCCAGCCTAGGCGACGGAGAGAGACTCCAACTGAAAAAAAAAAAAAAAAAGAAATCTGAAGGACTATTTTACAAAATAAAACCAGTAAGTAAATTTAGCCTAGTCACAAAATGCAGGTCAATATAATTTCATTTCTGTACATATACTAGCAACAAATAATAGAAAAATAAAATAAAATGTAAATAATACTATTTCAAGTAACACCAAAACACATAAAATATTTAAAGTACATGCAAGACATATACTGAAAACTACAAACTTACTGAAAGAGACTAGAGAAGTTCTAAATAAGTGGAGAAAGACATTGTGTCCATGGTTTGCAATATTAAATACTATTGTGATGTCAATTTCCCCAAAGTCATTTATAGATTTAATGAATTCTCAACCAAAATCTGAGCAGATGTTTTTGCATAAATTGGCAAGCTGATTTTAAATTATATATGAAAATGCAAAAGACCAAGAATAGCCAAAACAATTTTGAGAAATTACAAATTTAGAAAACACATACCACCTGATTTCAAGATTTACTACAAAGTAAAGTAATAATATTGGTGTAAAAACAGCCACATTGATTAATGAGCCAAATTGTAAGTCCAGAAATAGATCCACAAATATATAGTCAGTTCATTTTTTACAAAGGTGCTAGCAATTCAATAGCAAAAAGAGAGCCTATCTTTCAACACATTTGCTAGAACAACTGGATATCCACATCTCCAAACTAGGACAAAAGAATCTTGAATAATTCCTTACATCACACACACAAAAAGCATTAATCATAAAAAAATTATAAATTGTATTTCATTAAAGTTAACTTTTTCCCTTTTTTAAAGGGCACTACTTTTCAAAAGACACTATAAAATTCAAGCCACAAGCAGGGAAAAACTATTTGCAACATAAATAAAGACTTGCAACCTAAAATCTTTACAAATCAATAGGAAGAAGACAAATGACTCGATTTGAAAATGGGCGAAAGGTTTGAACAGACAAACAGGAAAATATATGAATGTCCAGAAAGCACACGAAAAGATGTGTGAAATCATCACACACATGTTTAAACCATAATGAAATACCACTACAATTCCCTTTAAATGGTCAAAATCTAAAAGCCTAACAATAAACAAATTGTGATATGACTATATAGTGAAATGCTGATCAGATATAAAAAGAAACAAACTACTGCTAAATATAACACAATGGATGAATTATGCAGATATTGTAATTAGCAAAAATGCAGGACACAAAAGACTACATATTATATGATCCATTTATATGAAGTTCTAGAACATGCAAAACTAAACTATAGTAATAAATTTCAGATCAATGGTTGCCTGGAGCAGGGAGAATGGAGACAGACTGCACCAAGGCATAAGAAAATTTTTGAGGTCATGAAATGTCCTAAATATTGTTCAGAGTGGTGGTTGCATGACTACACTTGTACATATTTGTCAAAACCCATTCAACTATATACTTAAAATATGACTATTTTATTGTATACACATTATACCTCTATGAAGTTGATTTTTAAACCTCTTATACATGAAAAAATATGTCTCTGAAATTCAGTAGGTGGCATAAACATGCAATGGACTCAGTAGAAGAATAAATTAGTTAGCAAAGATCCAAGTAGTACTTCTTAGTCCAGAACGAATACCTGATTAGAAATATCAAGTATCATAAAATAGTTGAATATTTCAGATATTTAAATTTTCCAACAGTCACTAATAGTGCTAGACAGAGGAAACAAAGGAAAATGGGGAATTTTTTTAAAAGAAAAAAAACAATTTCCCAAAGTTAAAGGAAGTCAAGCCTACAAGTCTACAGAGCAGAACAAATGAAAAAGAAAAAAATTTTTTTTTGCCCAGCCAAGAAACTTATTTCATCAGATCTTCAAAGGATTCTAGAAGCCCACCTTTTTAACAGGAATGCAGATGATTCTAGCTTTCAATTAAAGTGTGGCTAAGGGAGGCAATTTTAACATTTATTATGTGTCAGATAATATATATAATAAAAATCATAGCCAGGCTCCGTGGCTCAGCCCGTAATCCCGCGCTTTGGGAGGCTGAGGGGAGTGGATTGCCTGAGCCTGCGGGTTCGAGACCCGCCTGGGCAACTTGGCGAGACCT
>NW_007024088.1:170325-173150 GCF_000164805.1 Carlito syrichta
TCACCCTGCTGGGCTCAGGTGATCTTTCCGCCTCAGCCTTCCAAGTACCTGGAACTACAGGCATGCGTCACCACGCCCAACTAGTTTTTGTGATTTACTGTAGAGACAAGGTCTCACCAAGTTGCTCAGGCTGATCTCGAACTCACGGGGCTCAGGCAATCCTCTCGCCTCGGCCTCCCAAAATGCTGGGATTACAGGCTTGAGCCACAGAGCTCAGCACTGAATTTATAAATTAAACTTTATCATGGGTATGTATGCATAGGAAAAACATAGTGTATAAAGGACTTGGTACTACTATCCAAGGTTTCAGGTGTCCACCAGGGGTCTTGGAATATATCCCCAAGGGTAAGAGGAGACTGCGGTATGCAAAACCGAAAGCTACACAAAAGTGAGAAACATTAGCAGGGTAAATCTGAGTTATAAATGAAGACATTCTTCTGGATTTCCGGGTGTCACCAAGCATCAAACACCACCAATCTTTTTGTCCTTTTCTTGTACATTAATCTGTATCTACATTCTCTGCATCTGATTGGATCCCTGGACTTTATTTTATTTTCTATGTGACATTCTGCACAGATATATATCATTGGCTGCTGCTTTGGGGGTTGAACATTCTTCTGGGTGTCCACTGTTAGTCCCTACCCAGCACCCAGTAACTTCTTGCTCAAGAAAAATATTTTTAACCATCAGAAATGCTGGTGAAATCTCAAGATTCTCAAGAAAATGAGAAAATTTCTCAAGCTTTCAGATAAACAATCTACAAACAAAGATTTTATTGGACTCAGATCTTACATTGACAACATTGATTATAAAAAGACAGTTAAGCAATGTCTTCAGTATTTTGAGAAAAAAATATTTGATGCTTAAACTTTTTTTTTCTTTTCTTTCCTATTTTTTATTTCTTAGAGACAGTCTTGTTGTGTTGCTAAGGCTGGCCTTGAATGCTTGGGTTCAAGTGATCCTCCCACTCAGCTTCCCAAGTACCTGGGACTACAGGTGTGCACCACTGCACCTGGCTGAAGTCTGAGATTTTGAATCAAGTCTAACTAATATTTACTTATGAGGGCAGAATAAATATATTTGCAGACATCTCCCCAAAAGAACAGATGTAGTTATATAAAAAAGACACCTGCACCCACATGTTCATCACTGCCCGCTTCACAATTACAGAGAGGGAGAATCAGCCTAACTGCCCATCAACCCATCAGTGGATAATGAAAATGTGGTATATATATGCTGTGGAATACCACTCAGCTACCAAAAAGAATGAATAATGTCTTTTGCAGCAACTTGGATGGAATTTGGAGAACATCGTCCTAAGTGAACTAACTCAGGAACAGAAAACCAAACGCTACATGTTCTCACTCACAAGCGGGAGCGAAACTAAGGAACTGCAAGGGCATAGGGAATGGTGTAATGGGCAGTGGAGACTCAGAGGGCAGAGGGGAGAAGGGGTGGAAAGAAAAAGGCTCACCTGTCGGGTACAATGTGCACAGATGGGAATGGTGGGTACCCTTGGAGCCCAGACCTCTTCACCACCATACAATGCAACTATGTAACCAAAACCTACTTGTACCCCCAAAGCTACTGAAATAAAGAAAAAAAAAAAGATATTTGCAGACATACAAGGACTCAGAAAAATTTGTCTTCTTGAGACTTTTCCTGAAATAACCTCTTTTCATCTATTTTTATCTCCACTTAATTGACTGCTACCTGGTCTCTTTGCTTCTGGTCTGGTACCAGCCCATGCCTGCTCCAGTTTATAGCCAGATCATCTTTTCTCCTTCTCCTCCCCCACCTCCTCCCCCTCCTCCCCCTCCTCCTCCTTCTTTCTTCTTATTTTTGAGTTGGAGGGTCACTCTGTTGCCCAAACTGGAGCATAGTGGCACAATCATGAGGATCACGGCTTAGGGTAGCCTCAAACTACTGGACTCAGGTGATCCTTCTGCCTCAGTTTTGCAAGTAGCCAGAACTACAGACACGAGCTGCCATGCCTGGCTAATTTTTTTATTTATTGTAGAGATGAGGTCTCACCAAGTTGCCCAGGCTGTTCTCGAACCCATGAACTCAGGCACTCCCCTCACCTCAGCCTCTCACAGTGCTGGGATTATAGGCTTGAGCCACCACACCCGGCTAATTTTTTGATTTATTGTAGAGACAAGGTCTTGCCAATGCCCAGGCTGGTCTCGGACCCCTGGGCTCAGGCAATCCTCTCGCCTCTGCCTCCCAAAGTGCTGGGATCACAGGCATGAGCCACCATGCCCGGCTCAGATCATCTTTTTTTTTTTTTTTTTTTGATATAAAAACATACATAAAATTACACATTAAAAATAAATATATACCTTAATTACGTGCCAAGGACTAATGAGCACTGTGGAATAAAGTTGGAGCAGGGAACAGGAATGAAAGTATATGATCAGATGTCAAGATTGCAAATGAAATGGACAGTATGGGCCTCATTCAAATAGTGTCATCTAAACAAAGACTTGGAAAGAAAAAGGAATGAAGTCATATAGGAATACTCTTAAAAAAAAAAAAAAAAAGACTACCTAGAGACAGTCCTACACATAAATGGTTTCATTTTATTGGCCTAAATTCCCATTACATGGGGGACTATGCCTTAGAATTACAGACTCATACAACTGAACCAGACATTAATCCAAAAATTTATCTCAGTCAGACACCCAGCCAAGGCAAAATTTATCCACATGACTCACCTTATCTCCCTTTTCTGTTTTATTTGTCTCTACAGCAACTATACCATTTGATACACTATATATTTTACTTGTTGGATTATTTTTGTTTCATATCATTTTAATGTTCAC
>NW_007024088.1:173170-207846 GCF_000164805.1 Carlito syrichta
TGCTCCCGGCCACCGCAGCCTCGGCCTGCTGGGCTCCAGCGAACCTTCCGCCTCAGCCTTCCCAGTAGCCGGAACTACAGGCATGCGCTACCACGCCCGGCTGATTTTTTGATTTATTGTAGAGATGAGGTCTCGCTACCCAGGCGGGTCTTGAACCCGCGGGCTCAGGCAATCCACTCACCTCAGCCTCCCAAAGGCGCGGGATTACAGGCTGAGCCACTGAGCCCGGCTAGATCATCTTTTTATAAGGCAAATTGCATCTCCCACTCCTCCAGCAAAACTCGGGGAATTTCTTCCCCACACTCACCTCTAGCCACTCTCTTCCCGCCAGCTACTTCCAGTCTCCCGAGAGCTCTTTTCTCTCTCCCCCTTTCTCTCTGGCCTGTCGTCTGGAGTCTCCAGAATGTACCATGTCCTTCCTGATTCTCTGCCAGGAATGCTCTCCTGGCCCTTCATCTTCCTTCAGGTCTTAGCCTGGATGCTATTACCTCAGAGAAGTGTCCATGGACCACCCACTCCCATTCCTGCCCTTCCACAGATTAGGTGTGACTCCTCTGTTACCGACTCTAACAGGGTTGGTGCTTGTGTAGTCATTGTATTACAGAGCTAAAATTAAAAATATATTTGAGCCGGGCTCGGTGGCTCAGCCCGTAATCCCGCGCCTTTGGGAGGCTGAGGTGAGTGAATTGCCTGAGCCCACGGGTTCGAGACCTGCCTGGTCAGACAAGACCTCATCTCTACAATAAATTTTTTAAAAAATTAGCCGGGCATGGTAGCGCTCGCCTGTAATTCCGGCTACTCGGAAGCCTGAGGCGGAAGGATCGCCGGAGCCCAGCAGGTCGAGGCTGCGGAGGCCGGGAGCGGCCACTGCACTCCAGTCTGGGCGACCGAGTGAGACTCCAACTCAAAAAAATAAAAAATAAAAATGTATTTGTATAATTGTTTGTTTAATGTCTTTTGTCCCATAGGCAGTAAACCCTATAAAGTAGTCCCATTTTACCTGCAGCTCTATGGGTGGGAAAGCTGTCTCTCTGTTCCCAATATCTGTTTTCCACTTTTCTCTGTAACAGACTAAACTTTCCAGTCTCCCTGGGTTAAGTGGCTAAATGCTGGCTGATGAGGTGTGAGCAGAAGCACTTACCCACTTCTCCTTCCTGCTGGCTAGTAAACATCATAAACTCTACTGTGGTCAACACCTTAGGGATGGAAGCTCAACAAAACAAGAGGAAGTATCTCATGCCTGTCTTAGAGTGATATTCTTGGGGAGGGGGTGGCTCAAGCCTGTAATCCCAGCACTTTGGGAGGCTGAGGTGAGAAGACTGCCTGGCTAATTTTGTATTTATTGTAGAGGCGAGGTCTTGCCAAGTTCCCCGGGGGGTCTCAAACCTGCGGGCTCAGGCAATTCACTCACCTCAGCAACTTGGCCAAGACCAGCCTGGGCAACTTGGAGACCTCATCTCTACAATGAATCAAAAAATTAGCTGGGTGTGGCCGCGCCCGCCTGTAATTCCAACTACTTGGAAGGCTGAGGCAGAAGGATCATCGGAGCCCAGCAGGTTGACACTGGGGTGGCCGTGAGTGTACCACTGCCCTCTAGCCTGGGCTAAGGAGTGAGACTCCGACTCAAAAAAAAAAAAAAAAAAATGATATTCTTGGACTATTACATGAACTAGTAAAAGGAAAATACTCCAAATTAGATTCCCAGAGCCCAGCCTTCCTACCTTTCTCTCAAAGAAAGAGCTCTGGAATTGCCTCTCATTTCAATTATGGTTCCTTACATGCTCTTTCCTTTCACTCATGGGTACTATAAATATTTATTATAGTCAATGATCTATTTATATAACCTTTCAATTTTTTATCATCCAGTTATATGAATGCCCTCTATAAGACCTGCTGCGTCCATGGCATCAATCTTAAATTATAAAGGGGAAAGAAGATATCACTGCAAAATACCTTCTTACAAGTTCTATTTGGAGTCCTAAAGGCGTCCTCATCTCAAGGAGACATAGGCCGTCCATGTTGAAACAAGCAAAATTCAAGTCAGTATAGAAAGTTCTTATTGTAGAAGGACAAAATCATGAACTTCACAGCAACTTGAAAGGACTTAGAGTCTATAATACTGAGTGATCTCTCACAGAAACAAAGAAGTGAATAAACTGAGTATCACATGTTCTCACTCATAAGCAGACCTTGAACAATTATCGTAATACTCTAAGAGGATTGGCAGTAGCGGGAAACTGCCGGGGGAGGGGGTGGGTAGGCAGGACTGGCAGTACTGGGAATTAGCCGGGGGAGTGGGGACACACCTCATCAACAAGGGTCCCTGCATAATGAGCATCTGGATACCTAACCCTGAGTTGTACCCCACACCTTTAAAATAAAAAAATTAAAAGAGAAAAAAAAAAGAAAGTTCTTATTGTATCTTGAGTTCCAAGGGGGATTGGCAAGGACAGACTCACAGATGTGGCTGTCAGTTGTATAAATGTAAATATGTACGGATCGCTCCAGCTATCCTTCCGCCTCAGCCTTCCGAGTAGCTGGAACTACAGGCACGCGCTACCACGCCCGGCTAATTTTTTATTTATCGTAGAGACGAGGTCTCGCCAAGTTGTCCGGGGGGGGGGGTCTCAAACCCGAGGGCTCAGGCAATCCACTCACCTCGGCCTCCCAAAGTGCTGGGATTACAGGCTGAGCCATTGAGCCCCGCCAAACATATTTCTAAATTAAAAATGATTGTGTCACTTCCCCTGCTGGAAATCCTTCCCTGGCTTTCCGTTGCTCTTGGGATAAATCCTCACTGTGGCCTGGGAGCCCCCCTGGGAGCCTGCTTCTCCAAGTCCCTCATGCTTCTTCTTCCTTACTCACTGCTGAGTTCCAGCCATATTTGCCTTTCTTCAATTTCTTTCAAACTGCTATTTCCATCCTCCCCCCTCCAAGAGCCTTTACTAAGGTGTCTTTGGCTTGAAATAAACTTCCCTTCTCATGCCTGCCTCACCTTATTTACCTGCTCCTCAATTACCATGTTTTCAGGGAAGCAAGCTTCACCTGAATCTTCAGATTCATTCGCATCCCCATTATATACATTTATACTATTATACTTTTTCTTTCTTTTTTTTATACATTTTTTAAATTTTTATTATTTATTTATTTTTGAGTTGGAGTCTCACTCTGTCGCCCAGACTGGAGTGCAGTGGCCGCTCCCGGCCACCGCAGCCTCACCTGCTGGGCTCCGGCGATCCTTCCGCCTCAGCCTTCTGAGTAGCCAGAACTACAGGTGTGCGCTACCACGCCCGGCTGATTTTTTGATTTGTTGTAGAGATGAGGTCTCGCTGCCCAGGCGGGTCTCGAACCCGCGGGCTCAGGCAATCCACTCACCTCAGCCTCCCAAAGGCGCGGGATTACAGGCTGAGCCACCGAGCCCGGCTTATACTTTTTCATAGAACACATACGGTCGTAATTATCTGCGTATTTCATACAACATGGCCACAAGACTCAGGACAGGAAGGACCAATGCCTATTTTGCTCACGATTGTATCTCTTAGCTTATGGGAGAACTTAATATATACTGGCTGAATAAAGTGAATGAGTGGATGAGAAATAGTTTGTAAGGTAAGCATAGAGGCACCCTTGTCTATCTCTTGCATCAGACTGTTCTTAGGGTCTGGAATTCCAGTTCTTCGCTGTTTTAGTCTGATGAAGCAACATGGATTGGGAAATTTATGAAGGGTTTCTGGAATTTGATTGTTGAACCTGAAATAAATGTACATCCGGCTTGACTTCCGTCTGTAACCACCAACTAAAAAAAATGTGAAAGAGCAGTGCCCCTGTGGAAATTTTAGACAACCCTCTGAGCGTGTACATACCATTCTGGGGTGCAGACTCAGGTGTGGGGAAGGGAAGGAGAGGCCTGCGAGAGGAGGTCGTCTGCCGTGGTGGCTATGAGCTCAGCCTCCCCAGTACAAGGCTCTGGTTCTGATCGTGGCCCTCTCATGTGCGAGCCATACTCGTAGGCCAATCTGTTTGCTCTGTGCCTCTGTTTTCTCAACTGCAACATGGCGCCGAATAGTATGTGCCTCACGGGCTTACGTGAATTCAATCAGTTAGTAGTGTGTTAGAATCACACCTGCAAGAAGGCAAGGGCTGTATACATGTCTGTTACATAGATAACACGACTCATGGGGGGGATGCTGTTTCTGGGGAGGTGACAATATGTCATTAGTCACAAAAGTCAAGTACAACTTCAGAGTTGCCAATGCTGCTTCAGAGGACCTGGGCCAGGTCTGCCCCTTCTCACCACCCTCAATACATTGTTTCGGGTTCAGGAGTTGTGTCACCAGGAGTTTCTTGTTATACGCAGATATCTTCTAGGAACTATAAATAGGGACCTGTCTTGCCACAGCCTCAGCAAGTTCCAAGGTCAAGGCCTAGGATGATTCATTTGAAGAGAAGTCATTCATTTAATCTAGCACATGTTTACTGAGATTGGCAGAGGCTGGCTAACCTGCTCCCATTACCCATGTTCTCGCCTTCCTGGCACACCGCCAGTCTGCACTGCTTGGGCCCTTCGCCCTGGGAAGGGAATGTGAAGAACTCTCTCCAGGGCATTGTGGGCAGAGCGATACCAGGCACTTTCAGGCTGTGGCAGGTAATAGGTGTGCTTTCTACATGCTCACTCTCTTTTGTCCCTTATCTGAGGCTCTGCTAGAGGACGCTGATGTCATGGGTGTCGCAAAAGCTTCATAGAGAAGGTCTCTGCCCAGAGCAGAACTCCCATCTCCCCCAATTCCAATCTGAGGGCTCTTTTTGCTATGTGAGTTTAAATCGGGGCTCATGCCAGGCACAGTGGCTCACGTCTGTAATCCCAGCACTTTGGGGAGCCGAGGCAGGAAGATTGCTTGAGTCCAGGAGTTTGAGACCAGCCTGGGAAAGATAGAGAGATCTTATCTCTGCAAAAAATAAAAGTAACAATATATACATATTTTTCTACTTTTATATATGTACATACATACACATTAACTGAGTGTGGTGGCACACACCTATAGTCCCAGCTACTTGGGAGGCTGAGACAGGAGGATCACTTGAGTCCGGGGGATCAAGGTTGCTGTGAGCTATAATCATACCATGCACTCCAGCCTGGGCAACAGAGCAAGACCCTGTCTAAAAAAAAATTAAATAAAATAATAAATTAGAGCTCAGGAGTTACCTTAATGGGAGCTTCATGGCTAAGAAGTTTGATGATTGGTATTTTATTTAAATTTAGCTTTGCTATTAAAGCTATAGATTTGGCTGGGCTCAGTGGCTCAACCTATAATTCCAGTACTTTGGGAGGCCGAGGTGAATAGATTGCCTGAGCCCACAGGTTCGAGACCCCCCCGGACAACTTGGTGAGACCTTGTCTCTACAATAAATACAAAATTAGCCAAGTGTGGTAGCGCATGTCTGTAGTTCCTACAACTTGGAAGGCTGAGACGAAAGGATCGCAGGAGCCCAGCAGGTGGATACTGAGGTGGCCGTGAGTGTGCCACTGCACTCCAGCCTGGGCAACAGAGTGAGACTCCAATTCAAAAAAAAAAAAAAAAAAAGCTGTAGATTCATATGAGAATGTTGTGTAAGCAAAAAACAAAGTTTGGTTGTGTTGAAATCCTGAGATTTGGGATCCATTTGCTATAGCAGTTAGCCACTCCCAACCAACACACTAAGGACTCGGCTAGGTATTCTGAATAAAATATGTATCTCAATTTCAACTAGGATTCTCTAGTCTATTGTGATCCAGATACATTGTTCAAGTCTAAAATCCAAGGCCATTGCTTTCTTAAACTCTGGTGTGTCCACATGGCTCTTTGAGCTGTGGTCGCCATGATTCCTAGCTTTGGCCCCCTCTCCAAGCTTGGGGAGGTGAATCTTCTCTCTCTTTCTAATTTACTTTCTAAATAAACTATATTTTACAATCTAAATAAATAAATGAAATCCTCCCCCAAGATGACTGCAATGTCTGTGAAGTTAAATTATTACAATCACCTCTGTCACTGATCTCTTGGGTCTGCAGAATTAGAAGATCATATTAGGATTCATGTCATTTCTCAAGTACTCTCTTTCTAGTCCTAGAAGCATGAACCAAACATGAAGTGCAACCTTCCTCCTCCCACCCCCCACAAAATGTCACTCTCACAAGGCATTTGTTAAAGGTTTGATTTGACTGAATGCGGGCATGAAGGTGTTACCCTGTTACAGCCAAGGAACTTCCAAGATAACTTCTTATAAGTCTTTCAACTCTACCTCACCTGACGAAGCTATCAGAGATAATCCTCAGACTCAATGGGATCCTTTTTTCACCTGAACCCTCAGCTTCAGATGACCTATAATGTAAGAATGTTACATTTTTCTCCCGGTAGTCTGTAATTTAGCACTGCTAATTTCATCAAATTCGCTTCTAAGACCAAACTCACTTCCAGGCCTATCCTTGTAATGCCAAACCTGCTAAGGTCATCTTCAGTGCAAAAGTCTCTCCATATTTCAAGGTTCTTTTCACAAAGACTCAAAAAATAATAATAATACACACTGCTACCACAGCAGATTCACAGTTTAGTGGAAAATATATCACAAATGCACAGATAATTATAATCAGAGTAGGCTATTATAACTCTCCAACCAGGCCACTTCCTTCACACCCCTACAAGGTTCTGGGAGAAAGGTGCAAGCTGGTAGGGTTTCTCTCTGTTCCATTCAATTAAGATGATCTCTGCACTTTGGGGGAATTAAAAATCATTTCCCCTCACAAAGGGGAAGGACCTTTGGTTTACAGCTTCTTAAGTCTGTGACAATCTTCTCTCTCCCCGTGGAGAGAGAATTAAATCCTAACTCTCCACTCTAGTCCCTCAAATAGTAAATTGAGGCTATAAAGACAATTCCAATTCAAGGTTTCTTTGTGTCATGAGAGCTTAAATTGGAGCCTTTGAGGATACTGTGCTTGCTGAGCAGTCTTATGAATGTTTGTTTTGTTTTGTTTTTGCTTTTGTTTTTGAGTTGGAGTCTTACTCTGTTGCCCGGGTTGGAGTGCAGTGGCACGCTCATGGCCACCACAGCCTCGACCTGCTGGGCTCAGGCAATCCTTCCACCTCAGCCTTCCAAGTAGCCAGAAATACAGATGTACGCTACCATGCCTGGCTAATCTTTTTATTTATTGCTGCCCAGGCTGGTCTCGAACCCACAGGCTCAGGCAGTCCCCTCACCTTGGCCTCCTAAAGTGCCGGGATTACAAGCTTGAGCCACTGTGCCCAACTTTATGAATGTTTAGTATAAATACTGGCTTCATTACTAAAGTTATAGCCAAATGACTCTCAGCAATAGCAAACTCTGGCACTTCAGTTCCAGAACACCACATTTTAAGTGCAATGTAGAAATCAACTCAGCACCTTTAAAAATCTTCTAAAACACCTTGATTTTATTGTATTACTAATTCTGGACCAATTAGTTTATTGCATCAGATCATATAAATTAGAGTCAGGGTGCAGAAGAGAATATTGTGCAATTAAACTCATCCATTACAGAGTTGATATTTGATAGAAAATGTTCATTCATTTTCACTGTTAAGTGTCATTGAAAAATGCAGATACTGGCCAGGCACGGTGGCTCAGCCTGTCATCCCAAGAGTCTGGGAGGCCTAGGCGATAGGATTGTCTGAGCCCAGGGGTTCGAGATCAGCCTGGGCAACTTGGTGAGACCTCATCTCTACAATAAATCAAAAAATAAGCCAGGCATGGAGGCAGGTGCCTGTAGTTCCGGCTACCTGGAAGACTAAGGTAGAAGGATCGCCTAAGCCCAGCAGGTTGAGGCTGCAGTGACCGTGAGCGTGCCACTGCACTCCAGCCTGGGCAACAGAGTGAAACTCCAACTCAAAAAAAAAAAAAAAAAAATGCAGATACTATCACAGTAGAATAATCTCTGAATCAAAGACTGATTTTTCCTTTGGGAGGCTGAGGTGAGTGGATTGCCTGAGCCCACAGGTTCGAGACCTGCCTGGGCAACGAGACCTCATCTCTACAATAAATCAAAAATTAGCCGGGCGCAGTAGCATGCGCCTGTTGTTCCAGCTCCTTGGAAGGCTGAGGCAAAAGGATTGCTGGAGCCCAGCAGGTTGAGGCTGCGGTGGCTGGGAGTGGCCACTGCACTCCAGTCTGGGCGACAGAGTGAGACTCCAACACACACACACAAAAGACGATTTTTATTAGGCTCTCATGGTTAAACATGTCTTAATTGATAAATTGAAAAATAAAGCTTTTTTCACTTAAGATGCATGTTTTCAGGCTTCAAAATCCTTGTTTTCTCTTTTGTCCTTTTTAGTGTTAATAGGTATTGTCTTCATTTTACTAGTCATAAGAAAAGCTAAATTTCATTACTATATATTTAAAATTAAACATAAGTTTTGACTCTGAATCACTGACTTTATTCCTTTTAAGTGAAAAGTGTAAAGACGGATAAGAAAAGGTGCATTAGAAATATCTGCACTTATTTAAGAATAAAAATTGAAAATAGTACATATGCTTTCTAAGCCTAGCTCTCTTGAACTGATATTTGAAAGCAGAAGATCATAGATAAACCCTGTGTTCTAAATTATTATTTGTTGACAGACTATACCTTTGAGTCAGTATATTATATTTTACTCTCCCAGAAACAGCTGCATTTCAATAAACCTTTTATGTTAGCATTTTCCCCTAGAGATAGTGTTGGACCTGCCAACTGTGTGTGTATTTTTCTGGCATCCATAAGACTGTCTGAAATATAATCACAGATTTTAGGAACTTCAAGGGACTTTGGACTCTTTAGTTGCAGCCTATTTGCCATTAATCACATGGCATCTGCTTGAATATCAAGAACAATTTCAATCAGACTTTGAAAAAGAGTAGCGTAATTTTTAAACCTTTTCAAAACATGATATTTTGAACAATAGGTAAGCCAGTAAGTAGCAGAAGTGAGATTTATTTAATTATCTTGGTTTTAATCTGATTTTTACAAATGATTCAAGAGTTTTGTTTTTAATTAAAGAATTATTGCTTAACCTGCCTTTGTTTTTTCTGTACTGCTGCACACAAACTGGCTGGATTGCAGGGAAGACTGTATGGGCCTGGGGAGTGCGGAGGGGTGCGAAAAGAATGAATGAACTCTGACAAGAGAGAGGCTGGATCCCAACCTGCAATGCATTGGAAGTACTCAGGGAAGTTTGTTTGTTTTTTGGTCTTTGGTTTTTTGCAGAGATGTGATCTATGTTGTCCAGGCTGGACTTGAACTTCTGGCCTCAAGAGATCCTCTCACCTTGGCCTCCCAAAATGCTAGGATTCCAGGCATGAGTCACCACACCCAGCCTTAGGGAGTTTTTGAAAATGCAGATTCGCAAGTCCTACCTTAGAGACTTATATTCAGTAGATACAGGTCACGACCCAGGAACATATTAAGTTTCCTGCGTGAATTCTGATGATCATCTGACCAGTTACATATCAATTTTAGTCCAGTTCTTCCATTTTTCAGAATAACTGAAAATGGCTTTCACAAAATTAATTAGTAATCAGAATTAAGATTTAAACCTAAACATTCATAGCCCAGGGGCAGTTGGTAGTCTTCTAATTAGTCATCAGAATTGGAATTGGAATTCAACAATCCATATTCAATGGATTCCCCATCCATGTTCCTTCAACATCACTGCACATGAGGAAGAGATGACCGAGGGGCCCATGGCCAGACTCTGAGAAGCACAGAGGATCTAGCTACCTGCTTTCACCTTGAATAGCCCTGACATCTTTTCTCTGAAGAATTTGACTCAGCTATGGCTAGGGTATTTATGACAGTGGAAATTGAAAACAACTTAATTGAGTCATAAGAAAGTACTGGATATACAAATTATAGTACATCGTTATGGTACAAGGGAAAAAAAATGTGTGGCCTTTGGCAATGATGTTGCTGATGTATACTTTTGGCATGAAAATATAGTCACAGCTGGATGCGGTGGCTCAAGTCTGTCATCCCAGCACTTTGGGAGGCTGAGGTGAGGGGATTGCCTGAGCCTGTGGGTTCGAGAACAGCCTGGACAACTTGGAGAGACCTCGTCTCTACAACAAGTTAAAAAATTAGCCAGGCGCAGTGGCATGTGCCTGTAGTCCCAGCTACTTGGAAGGCTGAGGCAGAAGGATCGTCAGAGCCCTGCAGGTTGAAGCTGGGCCGTGAACATGCCACTGCTCTCCAGCCTGGGCGAGAGAGACTCCAACAAAAATAAATAAATAAATAAATAAAAATCAGCTGGGCCTAGTGGCTCACACCTGTAATCTCAGCACTTTGGGAGGCCGAGGCAGGAGGAGTACTTGAGCCCAAGAGTTTGAGACCAGCCTGGGAAACATAGTGAGATCCCATCTCTCTATTTTTTTTTTTTTTAAATTGACAGTGGGCTTCTCTGGGTAGTTGAGATTATGGAATTTTTTCAAAAGTTTGCTAATCACATTTCACACATCTTCACAACAATCACATAGTGACTGTAATCAACACAGGCACACAACACACATTTAAATCCAGAGGTTTTATGGCTTTGTCAATTTGTAACAGTCCACTATTCTCTGTTGAACCAAACTCCAATCCAAACAGGAGTCAGGATGACGAGAAGACTGCAGTTCTTTTTCTAGGTATACCTTTTCTTTGGGCTTGTGTGTGTGTTTTGTAAAACTGAAATAAAAATATGTATAGTGTGTATATTTGAGTTGATTGTACATTTGTTGAAGATCTGTGTTTCTATGAAGACTCTCCCTGGCATATAAATGTGAGGCTCACAATAAATGTTAGCCTTTCTCTCCTTTAGCGATTCAATTAGTGGTTTAGGGGGACATGGTGGGAAAGACTGCAATAATAAAAATGTGTAGCAATTTTTGATAGGAGGAAAGGAGTGAGATTCTGCAACTGGCCCAATATTAGAGCTACAGTTCTACCAAAGACGTTGCCTTCTACTGTGTTTATTAATAATTTAGCTGTCGTGGAACACAAAGGAAGTGGTTTGTATTTACTGAGAAAATATTGAAACCTCCATTGAAGATAAGGTTATACAGCCTAGAAATAAAAATATATGCGTGTGTAATATAGTACTCTCTTTTCCGGGTTGATTGCAGCCCTTGTAAGTCAAAGGTGGCTGTTTTTTCTCTGATACAGGGTTGTGATGGAAAGAACATTTGCTGATTTCCTGATTCTAATCTTGTCTCTGCCACTGAAGAGTTCTGTGGTCTTGAGTAACAGATACATGTAAAGTTCAGGGTTCAAAACAAATCTGACTCCCTCTTGAAAGTGTTTATTTAGATATGTGAGTATCTGTACAATTTTAAGTACATGTATATATATGTAGTATTTACCCACAACTCTGTTGCCCAAACTGGAGTGCAGTGGCCGCTCCCGGCTGCCACAGCCTCGACCTGCTGGGCTCCGGCGATCCTTCCGCCTCAGCCTTCTAAGTAGCTGGAACTACAGGCGCTCGCTACAACAAAGTTCTTATAATATATTCAAACTAAGAATTTCGGAGTCCGTGACCTAGACATCATTTTTTTACAGGCCATCTAAAAATAGATTATCTTTCATTAAGTCAGATGCCCTGGAACATTAAAAATTAAACATCAAAAATATAGGGAAGACAGCACAAGGTACTTTTGGTAATTCATGCTTCTTACTGCCTGAGAATTTTTGGTTAGTTTTCTAGCGATGAGTACACTCTGCTGAGGCATGAGGTAAATTGCTAGGTGAGGGGTGGCTTTATGTTTAGGGAGTATAGTTGTATTACCCCAACACATCTGGTTTTATCCCAGGCCCATAATCCCAATGGTGATAATAACTAAGATCTGTTGAGTGCCTATTGTTTGTCAAGCCTAAATATTTCACATGCATTAGCTCATGTACTCTTAATTGTACTGATGAGAAGATAAGGCACTGAGAGGTTAATTGACTTGCCTAAGGTCACTCAGCTAGTAAGAGGCAGAGACAGGATTCAAAAGCAGGGCCTCTGACCCCACAGCCACAGCCTCCACGATTCCACACAGCCTCCTCAGGGGATCACCACCAAGCTCCGCAAGGAGACAGGCCTGGCTCTTGTGCTCTCGTCTCCTTCACAGTTCCTGGCTCTGCGTCTGTGCTCAGTTAATACCCATAAATAATGAATAAATGATATTAGTATTTCTCAAATGAGTTGCAAGGTATTTTGCACATGATTTGTTTCAAATGACAAAATATCAAAGTTTGCAAACTGTCAGCTTTAAAAAAAATAGAATGCAGAATAGAGGTTGACTGGGAAATAGTGTCATACTTTGCTCATTCGCCTTCTGATGTGGAAATAAGTAAGCTGAGTATCTCCTGGCTTAGCACAAAAGAGTTTATTTCTCACACCAAGTCCTCTGCTGCCTGAGCATGGCGGTAGGTCCGCTGTCCTCCATACAGGGCCTCAGTGCAGGCACCGCCAGCCCAACGCGAATGCTCAGAAAACAAGGTGCAAGGCCATGTGGGGCTCTCCACCTCAGCTTGAAGTGACATGTAGATGACACATCACTCCCACTCAGAAGTTACTGGTCAGAATTGGTCAAATGGTCCCAACTAACCACGTGCGATCTGAGAAGGGCTGTCTTCCAAGTGACCAGGAAGAGAGGAGAACAGAGTATTTCGAGCCTTAGTATTGGCTTCCACAGAGAGAAAGCAGCAGCTGTTTTGTAGATGCTGGAATTGCTCATAACATCAGAAAGGGATACTGAAGAGTGTCACACACTGACCAGTGTTACCTGTGAGGCAGGAGAGAGGTAGAGTGGGAGGCATCATTGAAAATGTGTACGGTGAGATTGCTACCATATCCCTCTCTGCTCATGGGCTGGATAATTTGTAGTTGATCATACACACATACAAAATGAAGAAAATTACCTCACCACATACAAATAGAACATTCTAGATGGGGTAAGAGCCCAACTCAAAAAGAACTCTATAGAGGTGTTCCCAGACACATAGGAGAACGAGGTTTATTATCTTAGGCTAGGGAAGCCCATCTTAAGTCAGACACAGTGCAAAACCTAGAGAGGATAAAGACTGATTTTTAACTATGTGAAAATTAAAGTTTGTCTTTGACAGAAGACTCCCACAAAGTTGAAAGACAAGTGATATACTAGGAGGATATATGTGCAACTTGTTTAGCAGAAAAAAGAGTTCATGTTCAAAATACATAAGGGATCCTAAACATTAAGACCAAGAACATTCGATGCATTAAAGAGGAAATGCCAAGTGCCAATGCGCTTATGAAAAGATGATTTACTTCAGTAATACTCAAGAAAAAGCAAATTAAAATAGCAATGAGATAGATGGCAAAAGTCAAAATGATTAACGCAAATCTAAGGAATGCTGTACAGAATTACACCGTTCCAAACAGTGCTGGGGGCAGGGAAGATAGCAATGTACTTCTTAAGGCTATTTGGCAGTTGTTATCAAAATGCACATTCTCTTCAACCTGGCAATTCTACCTCTAGATTTCCATCTCACAGAAATTTTTGGGCAGGATGCTCACTGAAGCACTATTCATAGCAGGAAAAAATGAAAACAACTTAAATGTTCAACAATAGTAGAGTGTAAAGTTAATTATAGTGTCTCTATGCCATAGACTCACACAAAACTGTAAAAAGGAATGAGATGAAGGTCATTAGAAACTCCAAAAAAATTAAAACAAAACCCCATAAGAAAAGATATGATGCTAATGTTTTTAAATGTGGCATGATTTTGAGCAATTGGGAGACTGGAACAAGGAGAATTCATGGTAATGTTCTTTGAATGTTACAAGTGTTGTGATATTGGAACAATGGAGAAGAAATACATCACATTGCTTATCTCAGCAGCGAATAATATTTACATGTAATTTAAGTGATATTTGTTACTTTTCCTCTTTTAGCATCAACCTACAAAGCATTCAAGATTTACAGTTACCCAAGATTCAAAATTTTCCTAACAAAAATGGTAACCAGTCATAACAACATTGTAGTAAAAGCAATACTGCATCATGTAGTTGGCAGAAGTGACTGAAAAACAGGATGACTTTGTGTGAGTTTATGCCAGGCACCATCCTGCTCCCCAGGAAAGATCCAGAGGGAACAAATAATAAGTCAGAGTAGAACTAAACTCTCATGAACACTTTTGCATGCCTCAACTTTTTCCTTTATTTTCTTTGATGTTGGAGGACACCAAGGTGTTTTCTAATAGCAAATAGGTAGTTGGCTATCAGGTCTAAAAACAATTTTGGTGGGGGGAGTTGGAGTCTCACTCTGTCACCCAGGCTGTAGTACAGTGGCACGCTGCTCACGGCCATCGCAACCTAAACCTGTTGGGCTCAGGTGATCCTTCTGCCTTGGCCTTCCAAGTAGCCGGAACCACAGGCATGCACCACCACGCCCAGTTAATTTTTTTATTTATTGTAGAGACGAGGTCTCGCCATGTTGATCAGGCTGGTCTCGAACCCCTGAACGCAGGCAGTCCTCTTTCCTCTGCTTCCCAAAGTGTTGGGATTACACGTATGAGCCACCATGACTGGCCTAAAAAAACTTTTAATGCTACCATTTTTACCTATGACTCAAAGACAGTTGGCTTTTTGGTAAGAATAATAAATATAATTGGGGCTTAAGAGATAATTGTATTGGATAATTAAGTGAATTTATTTTTTAAAATTTTGTGTTGGAGCCTCACTCCATTGCCCAGGCTGGAGTGCAGTGGCATGTTCATGGCCACCCCAGCATTGACCTGCTGTGCTCCGGCGATCCTTCCACCTCAGCCTTCCAAGTAGCCAGAACTACAGACACACACTACCATGCCCGGCTAATTTTTTTTTTTTTTTTAAGAAAGCAGGATTTATTGAAAGGACAGAAAAACTCCCACAGTGGGAGGGGACCCAAAGGGTTTGCCCTAATTTTTAATTTATTATAGAGACAAGATCTTGCCAAGTTGCCTAGGCTGTTCTCGAACCTTCAGGCTCAGACAATCCAGTCGTCTTGGCCTCCCAAAGTGCTGGGATTACAGGCTGAGTCAATGAGCCCAGCCTAAGTGCATTTTTAAAATATAATTTTTTTTTTTTTTTTGAGAAAGCAGGATTTATCAAGAGGACAGAGAAGCTCCCACAGTGGGAGGGGACCCAAAAGGGTTGCCCCTAAATATATTTTAACAATAATTACATTCTACATAATTAAATAAAAACACATTCACAGGTATGTCAAGATATTTAACTAGGTCTTTGTGGGCCCTAAAAAATTATTCTCACATTTTGTTTTCTTTTCCTTAACAAAAAGAAATTTATTTAAATTTATTACAAAATACATGAATAATATATTAATACATTCACATTTCAAAAATTTAAAACAATAGAGATCAAGCAAAAGTCCCCCTGACAGGGTTTCTCCCCTTTCTGAAAGATAAGAATCTTAGCACCTGGGCCCTTCCCACCTCCCGGAATCTAGAGGCTGGTGGAGACCCTGCTAACTTCCAGGCCACCCAACACCAACTACAGAGGAAAAAGACAGGTCTGGTGCCATCTCTCTCCTGCCTTCTAAATCTCTCACCCATACATCTGATTGGCAGGGCCCAAGTTCTATCTGACACCATGCTGGCAAGGGAATATGAGAAATGCCATTCTCAGGTTTCTAGCCCCTACAAAACAGGGGAGATACAACAGTGTAAAAGATGCCAGCTACCTCTAGACAATATCTGGCCCACTTGTGTATTAACGAATCAATAAAAGTAGCTGTGTTTGACTACAATAGAAATATGAAATATGTATAGAGAGGACTGACAAGGAGGACTGATGATGGGTTGGAGTGAGCTGGCAAGAAAGGGAAAGAGAGGGAGGGAAAGCTAGACCTAAAGATGGAATAGATTAGATAGATATTTTCTAGCGATCTATTGTGGCCCTTAAACAGGAAAGTTGCATCCCTTAAGTAGCCCTTTAGGACAATGATAGAGTGGTCTTTGTGTTTGTGTGGTATGGGAACAGAAACAAAGGTAAAAGGGAGACTTAAAGTAGGGAAGTCATCTTTTTTTTCTTTTCTTTCTTTCTTTCTTTTTTTTTTTTTTTGAGTTAGAGTCTCACTCTATCGCCCAGGCTGGAGTGCAGTGACGTGCTCCGGGCCATCACAGCCTCAACCTGCTGGGCTTAGGTGATCCTTCCGCCTCAGCCTTCCAAGTAGCTAGAACTACAGACACGCCCTACCACGCCAGGCTTATTTTTTGATTTATTGTAGAGTCGAGGTCTCACCAAGTTACCCAGGCTGGTCTCAAACCCCTGAGCTTAGGCAGTCCTCTTACCTCGGCCTCCCAAAGTGCTGGGATTACAGGCTTGAGCCACCACGTCCTGCTGGTAAGGAAGCCTTCTAAGAGCCAATATTAGGAAGCTGCCAGTGAGATTATGGAGGCTGTGGAGATCAGGGTAAAAGTGGTAAGAATGGAGATTTAAAGGGATACGTGAGAGATATGGCCCCTGGGTTCAGAAAAAGACCCTTTCCCTAAGAATATTCTAGTGTCCATGATCATCAACTCCAACACCGGTCTCCTGCAGGAGCAGCAAGTCAACCAGGAGGAGTCAGCCCAATCTCACCTCGTTGCCTCCCAGCTGGCCCCATCAGCAACTCACCCTTCCCTAACAAAGGGTCGAGGTTGGCTTCAGCATCACCTTGCCAACTTCTGAGGAGTACGCAGTCACACTAAATATGGAAATGAGGGAAGACTGGCAGAGGAATTCCATCATCTTTTTAATGAAACCATGGGACAGGAGAAGAAAATGGCCAGCGTCTCCCCTTGTCACCAAGGCTGGAGTGCATTGGCAAGAGCATGGCTCAGCACAGACTAGACCTCCTGGACTCAAGTGATCCTCCTGCCTCAGACTTTCAAGTAGCTGGGACTGCAGGTGTGTGCCTCATATTCAGCTAATTTTTTAAATCTTGTAGAGACGAGGTCTTGCTATGTTACCTAAGCTGGTCTCCAACTCCTGGGCTCAAGCAGTCCTCACACCTCAGCCTCCCAAAGCGGTGGGATTACATATGTGAGCCACCCTGCCCAGCCTCTTGGAAGGATTTATCTGCAGTAGAATAACTTGAGAGGAACATTGTGAGAGAAATACTTAAGAGAGAGAATATGAAAACTTTGAAAAGGAGTGGGTGGAACATCTAAAGGAAAAAATGTGTTAACAAACTCTGTTCCAGATAATTCCCTGGCTAGACTCAATGTCTCATGCCAGTTACCAGCACTTTGAGAGCCTGGCAGTTCCAGATCAACAATATAGTGAGTGTTTGTATCTACAAAAATTAGAAATAAGCTAGTTGGGTGTCGTGGCACACACCTGTAGTCTTAGTTAATCTGGAGACTGAGGTGGGAGGATCACTTGACTCCAGGAGTTGTAGTGAGCTGGGATCTTGCCACTGCACTCCAGCCTGGGCAACAGTGTGAGACCCCAACTAAAAAAAAAAAAAAAAAAAAAGGCCGGACTCAGTGGCTCAGCCTGTCATCCCAGCACCCTGGGAGGCCAAGGTGAGTGGATTGCCTGAGCCCCGCGGGTTTGAGACCCACCCAGGCAACTTGGCGAAACCTCATCTCTACAACAAATCAAAAATTAGATGGGTATGGTAGCATGTGCCTGTAGTTCCAGGTCCTTGGAAGGCTGAGGCGGAAGGATCACCGGAGCCCAGCAGGTCGACATCGGGGTGGCCGTGAGCGAGTGACAGAGTGAGACTCTGACTCAAAAAAAAGAACAGAACAGATAAAGTTAGCACTTTAAGACTGTGCTAATTTCTTTTTTCTTTCTTTTTTTTTTGAGTTGGAGTCTCACTCTGTCACCCAGGCTGGAGGGCAGTGGCACTCTCCTGGCCACCACAGCCTCGACCTGCTGAGCTCAGGCAATCCTTCCACCTCAGCCTTCCAAGTAGCTGGAACTGTAGGCATGCACCACCATGCCCGGCTAATATTTATTTATTTGTTTGTTTGTTTGTTTATTGTAGAGACGAGGTCTTGTCAAGTTGCCCAGCTGGTCTCGAGCCCGAGGGCTCAGGCAATCCTCTTACCTTGGCCTCCAAAGTGCTGGGGTTATAGCCGTGAACCATTATGCCCAGCCTAAGACTGTGCTATTCTAATAGTAGAATATTTGCCTAGAATAAGGCAAAACTAATTTTCCTTAACGGGAAAGTTTTAAGTAACTTCATAGTCCTTCAAAAAATGTAAAATTGGTGCAAGCAAGATACAGTAGTCAGGGAGATTTAACTACAAGGGCATCTGCTGGAAGTGTCGTGTGATAAGAACAAAACATCTGATAAGTTATGAACTTGTTTTCCTGACAATTTTATCTCTCACAGGATAGAGAAAACCACCAGGATAACTGCTACTTTGAATTTAAATCTAACCCAAAACACAGAAGCTAGTTGTGAACTGGATATGGGGTATGAGGAAAAAGTGCCCAGGTCACATTAGATTCTGTGATATCCCACAATGTCAAATGTTCTCCTAGACACTAAGAAACTAAATTTTAGGAAGTTAAGGGGAAAAATAAGTCAGACGCAAAGACCTAACATTTTATAGTAAAGCTTATTTTTAAAGCCTTTTAAAAATTGGAGCTGGGCACGGTGGCTCACGCCTGTAATCCCAGCACTTTGGGAAGTGGAGGCGAGAGGACTGCCTAAGCCCAGGGAGTTGAGACCAGCTCGGGCAACTTGGTAAGATCTCTTCTCTTCAATAAATTAAAAAATGGGCCAGGCGTGGTGGTACATGCCTACAGTCTCAGCTACTTGGAAAACTGAGGTGGAAGGATTGCTTGAGCCCCACAGGCCGAGGTTGCAGTATCCGTGAGCATGTCACTGCACTTCATCCTGGGCAACAGAGTGAGACTCCGACTCAAAAAAAAAAAAAAAAATTCAACTCAGCAAATAGTTATTGATCACTAGAGACATGGAACAATTTGTACCAGGGGTGTAATTCTCACTCTCGAGAAATTTATATAGTCTGTGGAGGGAGATAAATGGGACAAACACTCAGATACCCAGCTATCATTTACTGAACATCTGTGGCAAAAAAGCAGTATGATTAATACTTTATATAAGATTTGTAATATTTACAAATACTCTGTCAGGTAGATGTTGTCCTCAGTTCACAAACAAGGAGACTGAATGTGTAGGTTGGCTAAGGAAAGTGCTCAGACTCGCTGCCTGTGAGGGACGCCAAGCTCCAGTCCCCTTCCTCTTGGGACTGTAGAGTCAGCTTGATCGCAGGGGTCTGGTACCACTAAACAGGAAACTGGGCTCTGTTCTGGGTCTGCCATCTACATCAAGAACACCAAGAATTCAGGGGTATGTATTTGTCCTCTACAGTTAGCAACCATTAACATAGAAACAGGCTGGGCTTGGTGGTTCAGCCTGCAATCCCAGCACTTTGGGAGGCCGAGGCACATGGATTGCCTGAGTCTGTGGGTTTGAGACCAGCCCAGGCAACTTGGGAAGTCCTCATCTCTATAGTAAATCCAAAATTTAGCCGGGCATGCGCCTGTAGTTCTGGCTACTTGGAAGGTTGAGGTGGAAAGATCACCACAGCCGAACAGGTCGACGCTGGGGTGACCGTAAGCATGCCACTGCACTCCAGCCTGGGCGACCGACTGAGACTCCGACACACACACAAAAAACCAACAACATAAAAACAAAGGAGTTTCACCCTGGAAATATCTGCTAAATTTCTAGTAGGAGAATCAATTCATTGAATGAAAGACTTACCATTACCCATCTTTCTATATTTAAAATCTGAACTATCAGGAACTTTGGCAAAATACAACTGTTTAATGAAAGGATGTGCAAAAAAAAATTTCTCTTGTATAAGATAAGTTATATAAGTTACTTGTGCAATGTTTTCTTTTTTGTTTTTGTTTTTGAGTTGGAGTCTCACTCCATCACCCAGGCTGGAGTACAGTAGAACACTCACGGCCACCCCAGTGTCGACCTGCTAGACTTCAGCGATCCTTCTGACTCAGCCTTCCAAGTAGCCGGAACTACAGGTGTGTGCCACCATGCCAGGCTAACTTTTGATTTACTGTAGAGATGAGGTCTCGCCATGCTGCCCCAGGCAGGTCTTGAACCCGCAGGCTCAGGCAATCCTCTTGCCTTGTCCTCCCAAAGTGCTGGGATTACAGGCTTGAGCCACTGTGCCTGGCCTACTTGTGCAAAGTTTTCAAGAAGCTTAAGCATTGAGTAGACAAAATTATAACCTAAGTGTTTTACTCTAAATGTTTAATAAGTTATATAATAGATTTAAATGGTTAACTAACTAAAACTGAAGACCTGATCAACTATGCGCTGATAAATGTTCACCTATATATGTGAATGCATACATATCACATTTGAGTGAAGCAAGTTAAACATCTACTTTTTTCTCTATAGTAGTTAATTCTTGACTGAATTACTAAAAAATTAAATTTACATTCCATATTTACCTATCTAAATTCAACTTACCTGTTTTAGTACCTGGCCCCAAACCAGGGGAAGTGAGGGCCTGTTGGAGGCCCAAACTTCACCTGCATGTAGCCTACTTGTGTAGTTAACCCTTACTTGTGCCCCACATCTCTAGAATAAAAAAATAATAAAGCCAATGAGATCACCAGATGGTCTCCGAATTAAGACTTCAGAAGTTCACTGCCTCTGGTGCTTAGGGTTAGCAGCAGGAAAGTACTTTCAGACAATGAACTTCATTGCACGGAAAGAGCCACATGGCTAACCACACCAGATTGCCTGTAGATCCTTGGAAGGTGAAAATATCCAATAGACTGAACATGACAATTACATTATAATAACTTCTAGTGTACCCAACACCAGCTTTCCCGGAAGCTGAGGAAAACGTTGCCCGTGCTTTTCTTTTGGTAGCAAAAAGGATTATGTTGAAACATAAATCATAATGAAATCTTGGTCCATTTGCCTCTCTCCACATATGCAGAGAAATGAGAGAAACTCAGAACACACATGTAATCGGTTCTTTGACAGAGGCACATGTATCAAAATTCTTTGATATTCTCTTGCTACCTTCAGGGCTGCTTTGTCATGAGGGTGGTTCTGGCACAAGTGACCTTGCCGGGAGTTGCAATCTAGCCTGCCTCCTCTGGCTGAGCCCTGCACTCCGCCACCATGCTGGACCTGAGAGGAGGAAGGTGTAACTACCTGTTCTAATCATTCCACACAGAATGGCCACAAAGGACCAGGCTGTGCTGGCAGAGGCCCTTTATGGCCCCGCTCCTGTGAATGAGAAGGACAAAAGAGGGAGTTTAGGAATGAATGCATAAATGCATGGGAATGAACGTATAAATACAACTTCAGCTTGGCCTTCCTTGGCTGAAGATGTTTGAATGCACAGATCCGAGACTGCAGAGTACAGGGCCACAGCATCCATGCTTTGTAGGGAGTGGCATGGAGTGTGAGCAGAAGTCATCTATATGACCTTGCTGCCTCTCAAAGAATGTATCTTATTTGTCTACCAAAATTCTGGTCTCAAATAGACCACTGGCCAATACTATTTTATACCGCTGATGGGAAAGATATTTAATAATTTGCTCTCTTCCCACCTTCTTATAGCCCCCCCATCCTAATTACTCCCTGACCTAGAATCCCAGGGTATGAGAAAGTGAAGGATCCTCTGAGATCAAAGCCGTCAGACTCTTGCTTTCTGTGTGATAGAACTGAGGCCACTTTGGCTTTCTGCCCCAATTAATTCCTCAGTATCTGTTCACATTTTGCATCATTCACAAGCTCCTAGAAAACAGGAGCTAGAAAACCTAGCTCACTGAAAATCTTGTTCTGTACAGCCCTTAACTAAAACAAGGGCGTGTGAGAAGAGAAAGAAAATGAGAAAACGACATACTTTAAGAACTTAAAGGCAGAAAATGAGATTTTTTTTTTTTAAAAAAGAACTTAACAGCCAGCCACGGTGACATGCCTGTAAGCCCAGCACATTGGGAGGCCAAGGCTAGAGGGTTGTTTGGGGGACCAGCCTGGGCAATATAGCAAGACCGCATCTCTACAAAACAAATCAAAAAAATTAGCCAGGCATGATGGCTTGTGCCTACAGTTCCAGTTGCTTGGGAGGCTAAGGGAGAAAGATCACCTGAGCCCAGGAGGTCAAGGCTGCCATGAGCTGTAATGGTGCCACTGCACTCCAGTCTGGATGACAGAGTGAGGCCTCGACTCAAAAACAAACAAATAAGCCGGGCGGGTCGCTCAGTCTTTAATCCCGTGTCTTTGAGAGGCTGAGGTGAGTGGATTGCCTGGACCCGCGGGCTCGAGACCCGCCTAGGCAGCGAGACCTCATCTCTACAATAAATCAAAAATTAGCCGGGCGTGGTAGCGTGCACCTGTAGTTCTAGCTACTTGGAAGGCTGAGGCGGAAGGATCGCCGGAGCCCAGCGGGTCGAGGCTGCGGTGGCCGGGAGCGGCCACTGCACTCCAGTCTGGGCGGCAGAGTGAGACTCCAACTCAAAAAAAAACCAAACAAACAACAAAAATAACAAATAAACCTAAAGCATTGTTGACATTCATTATATCATTTGTATGCCATACAAACCTTTTATTTCATGAGTTAAAACTTTCTTTGAGAGTAGGGGCTATGTTTTTAAAGTTATATTGTGATATATATATATATATATATATATATATATATATGGAATATAGTACAGTATCATAAATGCCCAGCAGTTTAATAAGTATTATTTGTTGGTGATGCTGGTCTATCCCTGGCCTAAAGCAATATCCCACATAAGCATCCCAGACAGATGAGAATCCATCCTTGATTATAAAGATCTCCAGGGATTAAGGTTCTACGTCTTATGGACAATAACTCATTTCAGTGTCTAATAAGCCTTGGTGTCCACTGGAAGATTCTTCCCCAGGAATGGCATTTAGGAATGTTGCATAGTAAGCGCTGGACCCCCTGGAAGGCATTAGAACAAGTCCCTTAAACTACTAGACACTACCAGGTGGGGGTGGGAGCACGGGAGCCCAGCGGGTAGAGGGAGGCAGGAGTCCTTTAAGGAAGAAATGGGGCAGAGAACAAGTTCCTTTCCTGCTCAGCAGTGGCATTATACACACTTGCAAGTGGGACCACCCAGGGTCAGTGGGATTTGAGATGGGGAAGAATCAGGAGGTGCAGAGCTGGGGAGAGCTCTGTGGGTGGAAGGCAAGTCTGTCACTGGGTCCCTAGATTTTTGCCTCACTCCCTGGAGACCCCCATGAGGACAACACTGCTGCTACTATTCCCCATTCTATTCCACGGACATCAGTATTAGTTCCTGTGCATTCCCTAGCCACGCAGCAAGTGACCTGAATACTTCCTCTGCAAAGGCGCGCACGCGCGCGTGTGTGTGTGTGACAGAGAGAAAGAGAGAGAGAGAGAGAGAGAGAGAGAGGAAGAAGGAGGAGGAAGAGGAGGAGGAGGAGGAGGAGATTGGGGGTGCAAAGCTAAAGTGACAGGAGGTGAATGAAGAAAGAGTTCATAGGAAACTGGCAAAAAGCTGACTCAGACAAGGAATCCTGATTGAGGCTGAAAATCAGAGCTGATGCCTAAACAGAGGACTGCAAATCAGTGAACGCCTGGGAGAGGAGCGGGGAAGGCAGAGCTGGAGAGAGAGGAAGGACTGACGTGAGGAAGGCTAGGGTCAGAGGAGGCAAGGCCGGTGCCCTCCTTTCCAGTGAGCTATCTGAACTGGATGGGGTGAAACAGTCTTGCCTCCAGGAAAACGGGTTGGCAGAATCCAGTTCAGAGACAGGCTTCACTGCTCTGGTTAGCATGCAGGCCGAGGCATCCAAACACCCTATGTCCGTGTCCTGGACTGCAGGGAAGACAGCAGAAACCCTGTGATCAGGGAACCTAGGCAGGTGAAAGGCAGAGAAATGACCTGGTCTCCCCACCGGGAATTAGGATGGAGTGCAAGTGCCACTGGGAAGATCCAAGGAAGTATTCAGATTGAGAACAACCAGAACAAGTCTCAAATTCTGTGGAGCCCTGATTGCTTGAAGGAGGGAACATGGCCTGCAGCTAGCTGGAAGGTTCTTTGAGGTAGCTGAGAGCAAGAGAGGACAGGGCACAGGAGGCCAGCAGAAGGGATTAGTACCTCAGTGATGACCAAGTAATTAGTCACCTAGGAGAACTAGGTCAGTTTGGGTGAAAAATGTCCAAGTCCACCATGCCTGAGTGTGTTTTTCTCAAGGTCCCCACAAACAGAAGGCATTTGATTGGAAAACAGTGGGAAACAGTGGATTTAAAAACCTAGGGTGACACAAGAAGCGGGAGCAGTGAAAGAGCTTGGAGAGGAAATGTAGGTGGAAACCAGTGAGTCATAAACAGGGGCTTGTGATCCTTCTCAGGACAGCCGACCCCTCGGGGTGGAACAAAGGCTTCATCCAGGGCTCCAGCCCTTATTTCATATTAGCCCCCACAAGCCATTTTCTACAGCACTGTAGGAACCTGATGTTATTTTGCTAAACCTGTAAATGATTTATTTTATGAATGCTGAATCATAGGACAATAGTTGAAGAAATAATCTCCACAAGACAGAAATGAATCCTAACCTGCTCCCAGCACTCATTATTTTCCTTTCTCACATGTAAATGTATATTTGTTTGTGTGTTGATATCAACATTTTCTTTAAAGCACAAGTTTTAAGGAGTTTTTAGGTCAAAAATTTAAATTCACAGCTGGGCGCGGTGGCTCAAGCCTGCAATGCCAGCACTTTTGGGTAGCCAAGTCAAGAGGACTGCCTGAGCCCACAGGTTCGAGACTAGCCTGGAGCAACATGGTGAGACCTCGTCTCTATAATAAATCAAAAAATTAGCCAGGCGTGGTAACTCATGCCTGTAGTTCTAGCTACGTAGAAGGCTGAGGCAGAAGGATCCCCTGAGCCCAGCAGATCGAGGCTGGGGTGGCCTTGAGCATGTCACTGTGCTCCAGCCTAGGCAACGGAGTGAGATTCCAACTCAAAAAAAAAAAAAAAAAAGATTTTAAGCCAGGCTCGGTGGCTTAGCCTGTAATCCCGTGCCTTTGGGAGGCTGAGGTGAGTGGTCTGCATGAGCCCGTAGGTTCGAGACCCGCCTGGGCAACTTGGCGAGACCTCATCTCTACAATAAATCAAAAATGAGCTGGGCGTGGTAGCACGCGCCTGTAGTTCCAGCTACTTGGAAGGCTGAGGCGGAGGGATCACCGGAGCCCAGCAGGTCGAGGCTGCGGTGGCTGGGAGCGGCTACTGCACTCCAGTCTGGGTGACAGAGTGAGACTCCAACTCAAAAAAAAAAAAAAAAAAAAGGCCGGGCTCGGAGGCTCAGCCTGTAATCCCGTGCCTTTGGGAGGCTGAGGTGATTGGATTGCCTGAGTCCGTGGGTTCAAGACCCGCCTGGGCAACTTGGCAAGGCCTCATCTCTACAATAAATCAAAATTAGCCGGGCGTGGTAGTGTGCGCCTGTAATTCCAGCTACTTGGAAGGCTGAGGTGGAAGGATCGCCGGAGCCCAGCAGGTCGAGGCTGCGGTGACCGGGAGTGGCCACTGCACTCCTGTCTGTGTGATGGGAGACTCCAACTCAAAAAAAAAAAAGGATTTTAAACCAAAGGCTGATCTCTTATTACGGATGTCTATAACAAAGCAACTCACCTTGAATGCTTACTCTGCTCCTTGTATGAATAAAACAAGTATAATCTTTGCCATCAGGAAGTTCATGGTCTAGTGGATGAGACAGACTGCAACTCAAATACTATAATCAGACAAGCACATGCAAAGTGGCTGCTGAGGACTGTGCTATGAGCCCAGGGAAGGAACACAGGCCTGTTGTAAAAAGGGGCTATGTGAGTACAGGGAGGATTTAACCTGGTCCAGTGGTCAGGAAAAACTTTCCAAGGAAGTGGTGCTTGAACTGATATCCTCAGGAGTGGTGAAAGTGTAGGGCTAGCCAGGGGGAGGGTTCCCCAGGAAGCCCAGTGGCAAAGACTCAGCGGTGGCAGGGAGAATGGCCCATTTGATGAATTGGGAGCAGCTCAGCCTGGCTGTCCCACAGAGCATGGGATAGAGGGCATGCACGATGAGACTGGAAGGCTGGGGGAGGCCAACCATGTGGGGCTTTGGAGGAGTTAGGGCATGGGAGGTTTTTCTGCTGCTTGGTGCACATGTTTTGAGTGTGCCAGAAAGCAGGCAGAGAGAAGAGTCAGGAGGATCCCGGAGCTGAGGGATACGATTGCCAGGTCTAATTTCCAAATATACATATTTTTGATCAATTCATAGAATTTGAAGAGAACGCTAAAATGAAGTTTACTTCAATGCTTCCTAGACTGTTCCAAGTAGATAATTATTTATAATTTAAAGCCTCCACAGAACATAATTCTAAACTTTGTTGTGAGGCAGTTCTCTTAGTACTGATTGAAGTCTGTTGCATGCCTGGGTCAACACAGGCACCTTATCAGGGAGAGCACCATGCACTGCCCAGGAAACGGGCAGGGCAGTGAGCTCCTTGGGGGCTTCCCCAAGACACCATCAGGCAGGCTCTACGCAGGAGCCATGAGCTAGGTGAAGTTACCTTTCCAGTACCTTTCTGCCCAGCCAGTGGCCTACGTCAGGCCTCTAAGTCATGCTGGACCGAAGTTTCTCTTTGGGCTTGCCCCTCCCCACAGAGAAGAATACTTTTATTCCTCCCAAACTTCATGTTGTTATTGATAGCTCTTAAGTCCTTTGTCTCATACCAATAACCTTCTCCTGAATTCCATTATAAGTAGTCTCTCTGACACCAACGCATCTTAAATGTATTGGAAAGTTCTCACGATTATTTGGAAGTCACGACTGTCCGTCAGTCCTCAGGTGTTTTGCAAGCTCCCTCCCCTCCCCACGCCTCTCTGCCTTAAAACCCTGCCTTTGTGTTTGCTCACATTTGTAATCCCAGCACTTTGGAAGACTTAGGCAAGAGAATTGTCTGAGCCCAGAGGTTAGAGATCAGCCTTGACAAGTTGGTGAGATCTCGTTTCTACAATAAATCAAAAAATTAGCTAGGTGTGGTGGTGCACACCTGTGGTTCCAGCCATTTTTTGTTTTTGTTTTGAGTTGGAGTCTTACTCTGTCGCCCAGACTGGCATGCAGGGGCATGCTCCCGGCCACCGCATGCTCAACCTGCTAGGCTCAGGCAATCCTTCTGCCTGAGCCTTCCAAGTAGCGGGAACTACAGGCGTGTGCAAGCACAACCAGCTAATTTTTTGATTTATTGTAGAGACAAGGGCTCACCATATTGCCCAGGTTGGTCTCGAACCCCTGGACTCAGGTAATCCTCTTGCTTCGGCCTCCCAAAGTGCTGGGATTATAGGTTTGAGCCACAGTGCCCAGCCGGTTCCAGCTATTTGTAAGGCTGAGGCAGAAGGATCGCCTGAGCCCAGCAAATCGATACTGCAGTGGCTGTGATTGTTTCACTGTATTGCAGACTGGGTAGTTCACGTTCCAGGTAGGAAGAGAAGACTATTTTATGTCTGGTCATGGGACAGATAGTTTGGGACAGATGGTAGGGAAATGAGTTATCCCTCTAATAACAAGAGATATAAAGTTGCTTGTTTTTACAGCTGTGCCTTATTGAAAAGCCAAGCCGGGTGCGATGGCTCAAGCCTGTAATCCCAGCACTTTGGGAGGCCGAGACAAAAGGATTGCCTGTGTCCAGGGGTTCGAGACCAGCCTGGGCAACATGGCGAGACCTCGTCTCTATAATAAATCAAAAAATTAGCTGGGCGTGGTAGTGAACACCTGTAGTTCCAGCTACTTGGAAGGCCGAGGTGGAAGGCTTGCCTAAGCCCAGCAGGTCGAGGCTGCAGTGGCCGTGAGCATGCCATTGCACTCCAGCCTGGGTGACAGAGTGAGACTACAACTCATAAAACAAAAAAAAGACAGAAAAAGGAAAAGAAAAGAAAAGCCAGGCTCTTTAAAGATGGCATTATAACTGAGAGTCACGTTTACCAAAAGGTAGAGTTCCATCTTGCTGAGGGTACACTCTTCCCAAAGACATGGAGATATTCCATTTTTGCTACCAAAAGCAAAAGATTGCTATTTCTTTTCCCTGGAATAGATTAATGCTGAGTTTCACTGCAATATTGTCCTGGGCATCAGTTCCCAAATGGAATGTGGCGTGAAGGATAATTCTTGCAAAGTTGCTTCTGTGTGCAGCTGTGCATGGCATAAAAAGCCCCAGAGCAAACCTTTGGGTTGCCAACAGTTAGTCCTGAAGTACTCAGCGGAACATACCTCAAATTTCATGAAACCTCACATAGACCATACGCCCCCTTCCTCATCGGAGTGCCTCCCTTATTCCCAGGGAGGCCCTACTTTGAGTTAAATGGCCAAGACTGGAGAGGAGGGCAGGATCAGATTCAGGTAAATTGGGGAGGTTTACAGATTTTCTTTAGGGCAGGAGTTGTGGAATATAACCCACAGAGCAAATCCAGCCATAGCTAAGAAATGTTTATATGGTTTTAAGTGGTTGGGGAGGCGGGCAGGGATAACAAAAAGCATAGCCTGCAGAGCCTCCAATCGTTATGCCTGGCCCTTTGCAGTAAGTTTGCTAGCCCGGCCTCAGAGCCCTCCCACCCCCCTTTCTTTGCCGTCCTCCTCCTTAACCCTTCTTCGTGCTTTCTAGAAAGGCAGCCCAGCCCAGCACCCGCTCCTGGTTTATTCACTTTACAATTAGAACCTATCCTCCCAGCCACTGAACCGGCTGCTTTTTCTCAGGTAGAGGGAAGGGCTGCTGTATTGGTTCTTTCTCTCCTTCCCCCTACTCGCTTGCTCCTGGCTTTCACTATGGGGCCACAGAACAGAGGTGCCCCTTCTCAGGCAGGGTATTCCAGTTCTCAGTGCCTGGGGGGCAAGGGTTCCTGTCAGCCAAGGGCTTCTGGAGATCCTGCGTATCTTTGGCAAGAGCACGGGAGAGGTCTGCTCCCTGGGACCTCTCTGAGTCCCAGAACCACACCTGTGGTTCTAAGAGCAGCTTCACAAGAACGCTGGGCTCAGCGTAGTGACCCATAATTCTTTCTGGTTGTCAGCGCTTGAACAGTTTTCTTTTTCCCTTGCCAAGCTTGGATCTGTTTGCTGTTTGGAGTGGTGGTTAAAGGCACAAACTCGTTCTCCCAGAGAAAAGTCCAGCTTTGACATTTGCTAGCCAGGGAAACTTAGACACTTAAGGAAACTAGGGCTCGATTTCCTCATCTGTGGAATGAAGATAATAATAGTCCCGACTTCATAAGGTTGTGGTCAGGATTAAATGAATTAATCTGCATAAATCTGTTCTGAACAACACACGGTGAGCATTCAATAAAGTGCTAGTTCTTACTACTGTTTGAAACACTGAAGTTAAGCTGTGTCATAGCTGGTCACTACTTCCTTAGGCTTTTATAGCTCAAGGGAAGGTATGCAAAATTTTTTTTAAAGGGTGGGCAAAGCTGTGAAACAGGTGAAATGTGTTTAAGGGGCTTCCACCTCCCTTCTTCTTTTTTTTTAACCTCCCTTATTCTTGACTAGAAACACCTTCCTTTTGCATGGAGGCTATGACCTGCCCTCACAAATGTTTACTCTGATGCATGCAGCAGCTCTGTGACATGGCTGGACATGGCAGGCACCCATAACTGCTGACTGAATGACGGAAATAAGCTGGGAAGCTGCCAATTAGCAGAAGGAGCTGGCACAGTGTACCAGCCACTGTCCACCCTGACTGGCTGATGGGCATGCAGAACTGGTCGATAAGTGTTTTGAGCATCCACTCCGCAGCAAGGTCATTAACACGGTCCCTATTTTATGAATGAGGAAACTGAGTTTCTGAACTATTTGATGCCTTTTCTGACAGCACAAAACACTGAGGGTAGAGCTATGTCGAGAACCCCATTTCTCTGGCCTGTAATGTAGCGGCTGTTACACCTATTGCTAAATATGTGTAAGATCACATTTGTTCTGTTTGAGTACAATAATAAACTCAGTAGTGGCGCACACACAGCTTTCCTGTTTTGTTGCTCAGTGAAGATTCTCAAGGCTGTATTGAAATGGGGGTGTCTGTCTGCTTTGTGCAGCCACAACAGAATACCTGAGCCCAGGTAGTTTATAAAGAAGAGGGGTTTATTTAGCTCACAGTTCTGTGGGCTCGGAAACGGAAGAAGCATCGTGCCAGCATCTGCTTAGCTTCTGGTGAGGACTTTTGTGCTGCATCATGGAGGGAAGTCACAGGGGAGCGAACACGTGGGAGCCTCCTGCTCTATAAAATCCTGCTCTTGTGGGAATGAACCCAGTCCCACGAGAACTAATCCTGTCTGAAAAAAAGCAAGAACCCACTACCTAGAGAATGGCACCAAGCCATTTATGAAGGGTCTGCCCCCAAGACCGAAATGCCTCCCACTACACCCCACCTCCAAACACCATCATACTGGTGATCAAATGCAAATGTGAGGTTTGGTGAGGACAAAGATCCCAAAGTAGCTGAGAAAGTCCTTACCCAAGAGTTCCCTGCAGTCTTTGCAGGGTAACTTTCTCCTTAAAACAAGGGACTTATAAGGTTATAGGAAGGAAGTGAGTGCTCACAAGTGCTCAGTGGCTTCCCCTCACATTTTTGAGGAGGCTTGCCTCAGGACACAGTTTATCTTGCACTTTGCCCCTGGGGAAGCAGTTTCCCTTTCTGGAAAAGGCTGCAACTCTTCAGTTCTGCTTGTGGCAATGTGGGATAAGTTTAGAGGAAGGGAAATATTAGAAGCCCATCTGGCTGCATATCTAAGCTTTGACCTTTAAAAAAAAAAAAGGAAATAAAAATTAAACATAAATAGGCTGGGCACAGTGGCTCATGCCTATAATCCCAGCACTTTTGGAGGCCGATGTGAGAGGATTGCCTGAGCCCACGGGTGTGAGACCAGCCTGGGCAACTTTGTGAGATCTCATCTCTACAATAAATAAATAAATAAAATTAGCTGGGCATAGTGGCACATGACTACAATTCCAGCTATTTGGAAGGCTGAAGCAGAAGGATCACCTGAGCCCAGCAGGTCGAGGCTGCAGTGGCCCTGAGTGTGCTACTGCATTCCAGTTTGGGTTACAGAGTAAGACTCCAACTCCAAAAAAAAAAAAAAAAAAAAAAAACCCATCAAGAAATAAAACAAAAACATTTTATTAAATACAAACACAACTTACTAAACTGTGTACCACAGAATGTGAACTTTGCAAGGTTTTGAAGGGCATATCTTTAAAAAACGGTTAAATGGGTAGATAAGATCTTCCTACTGCAAGGTTTCTCAGTCTTTAATATGCTACAAAACAATGTAGGCCAGGCATGGTGGCTCAGCCTGTCATCCCAGCACTTTGGGAGGCTGAGGTGAGAGGATTGCCTGAGCCCAGGGGTTTGAGACCAGCCTGGGCAACTTGGTGAGACCTCATCTCTACAAAAAGTCACAAAACTAGCCGGACGTGGTGACCAGCGTCTGTAGTTCCAGCTACTTGGAAGGCTGAGGCGAAGGATCACCTATGCCCAGCAGGTCGAGGCTGCGGCGGCTTTGAACAGCGTGCCACTGTCCTCCAGCTTGGACAACAGAGTGAGACTCTGACTCAAAAAAAAAGAAGGAAAGAAAGCAATGCAAATCTCTAGAAGGTAAATTTAATATGTGACATTCCCTGGATTTTTTTAATGTTAGAATCCTGGCTGGGCTCAGCCTGTAATCCTAGCACTTTGGGAGGCTGAGGCAAGTGGATTGCCTGTGCCCGTGGGTTCGAGACCAGCCTGTGCAACTTGGTGAGACCTCATCTCTACAACAGATACAAAAAATAATAATAATAATTAGCTGGGCGTGGTAGCACACACCTGTAGTTCTGGCTACTTGTAAGGCTGAGGTGGAAGGATTGCTGGAGCCCAGTAGGTTGACTCTGGAGTGGTTGTGAGTGTGCCACGGCACTCCAGCCTGGGTGACAGAGCGAGACTCCAACTCCAAAAAAAAGTTGGAACACTTTACTTACAGAAGCACAGACTATGTGCCCATTATGAGTGGAACACAGTTTGGGAAATGCTGACATAAAGAAATGATAGGTTGGGTGTGATGGCTCATGTCTATAATCCCAGCACTTTGGGAGGCCGAGGTGAGAGGATTACGTGAGCCAATGGGTTCGAGACCAGCCTGGGCAACTTAGCAAGGCCTCATCTCTACAATAAATCTGAAAATTAGCCAGTGTGGTAGTGCATGCCTGTAGTTCCAACTACTTGGAAGGCTGAGGCAGAAGGATTGCCTGAGTCCAGCAGGTCGAGGCTGTGGTGGCCGTGAGCATGCCACTGCACTCCAACCTGGGCAACAGAATGAGACTCCGAATAAAAAAAAAAAAGAAAGAAAGAAATGATAGTCATCCTAATGGCTGTCACCTGACCAAAAGGCATTTGGGAACATTATTCTCAGAAAGTGTAGTCTGCTCATCTTCCTCTGGTATATAACAAGTGTGTGTGTGTGTGTGTGTGTGTGTGTGTGTGTGTGTGTGTGTGTGTGTGTGTGTGTGTGTTTTCAGCTGCAGACATGGCACATGCACAGTAAATTTTTATAATAAGTGGAGTTCTGTCCAGAAGAAATAAATGAAAAGATTCAGGATAAAATGAAGTAGTATCTACTTGAGTTGAGCCCAGTCACGTGTGTCAGCAGTCTGGTAAGAGGAGTACAAGTTCATATCATTTAGAAGAAGGGCACCCTGCATCTGTGAACATGAGCTGTGTCAAGGCTATTCCATCTGAAAGCAGGAACTTGGAGTTCCCATTGGCTGGCACTAAGGAGGGCCCAGCATATGGCAGCAGTTTTGAGAACTACCCTGTGTCTGCATCTCCAGCCAAAACAGCTCAGGATCTCAGGACAATAAGCCAGTCAATCCGCTGGCAAGGTATCTGCCATCATCTGAATGTTTGTGACTCGCCCCCAAATTCATACACTGAAATCCTAGATCCCAAGGTCTTAAGAGGTGGGACTCCTTTGGGATCCCTCATGAGTGGGGTTAATGCCCGTATAAAAGAGCTAGTCTGCCAGGGAGCCAGTCTGCCTCTTCCACCATCTAGCAAAAAGTTGCCTTATTAACCAGGTAATAGGCCCTCACCAGACACTGAATCTGCTAGTGCCTAGATCTTGGGCTTCCCAGTCTCTGGACTGTAAGAAATAAATTCCTATTGTGTACGAGTCACCCACTTAATGTACTTTATTATAGCACACCAAACTACGTTAGCATGTCAGCTCACCTGGGTCGGTAGAACTGTTGATTTAAAGTATACATTTCTTTTAACTTTAGGAAAGCAAAAAGTTAAAATACCAAATTAAACCCATAGTACTATTGCTTTTGTTTCTGTTTAGAAATATTTGTGCATATTTGTATTTTAACTATTTGTAATCTTTTTTTTTTTTTTTTTGAGTTGGAGTCTCACTCTATTGCCCAGGCTGGAGTGCAGTGACATGTTCAAGGCCACCGAAGCCTCGACCTGCTGGGCTCAGGCGATCCTTCTCCCTCAGCCTCCCAAGTAGCTGGAACCACAGGCGTGTGCTACCACGCCTGGCTAATTTTTGATTTATTGTGCAGACAAGGTCTTGCCAAGTTCCCCAGGTTGGTCTAGAACCCACGAGCTCAGGCAATCCACTCGCCTCAGCTTCCCAAAGTGCTGGGATTATAGGCTGAGCCACTGAGCCCAGTCACTATTTGTAAACTTTAACATAATTTGACATTTTAGAATTCCTGACAGGTTATTCTTTTGAAACCAATGTAAAACATCTAAGCAAAAACTGTAATTATTTTAGCTTTGTGATTTTAAGTGAGAAGATATGAAGATTTTATTAAATCTGTAAACACTTTTGTGATGTTTAAGAGAACTTAAGATACATCACATTTTATCATCTGTTTATAATATTTATGAGCATTACTTAACTACTTGTGATCCTTTTGTTTGTCGAGCAACTGAAGTATTTTAAAAAGAAGATTGAATACATTAAATGAATTCATGTAGTTTAATAATTCAAGGGAATTTAATTAGCTAAATTGTAAACATTCTCTTAAAAGGGAGAGTTAGATTTGTAACTTGAATTTTAAAGCTTAAAGGAAAATTATGTTTGCAGATTTGTAATAAATGAGACCAAATTAATGTATATTGTCTTTTTGGCCCACAAAACCTGTCTTCAATAATACCCCATGCCCAGATTGCCATGTGGCAGGGGAGGTGGTAGTCAGAGGTAGGGTGAGAGGGACAAAGGTCTTGCTTTCATAATCAGTAGTTATGTTAATAGCCTCAAAGAGTGCCCAGAGGAGGGAATCCAGTAGATTGAGAATGACTGTGTCTGCATTCAAGAAACTTTTTCTAGATTCTTTTTTTTTTTTTGAGTTGGAGTCTCACTGTCACCCAGACTGGAGTGCAGTGTCACACTCCCGGCCAACGCAGCCTCGACCTACTGGGTTCCTGGTGATCCTTCCTCCTCAGTCTTCCAAGTAGCTGGAACTACAGGCGTGCGCTACCACGCCCGGCTAATTTTTTTTGGATTTATTGCAGAGACAAGGTCTTGCCGAGTTGCCTGGGCAGGTCTTGAACCCACAGGTTCAGGCAATCTACTCGCCTCGGCCTCCCAAAGTGCTGGCATTACAGACTGAGCCACCAAGCCTGGCCCTT
>NW_007024088.1:208016-214391 GCF_000164805.1 Carlito syrichta
CGCAGCCTCGACCTGCTGGGTTCAGGCAATCCTTCCGCCTCAGCCTTCCAAGTAGCTGGAGCTACAGGCATGCACCACCATGCCTGGCTAATTTTTTTTTTCTTTTGATTTATTGTAGAGATGAGGACTTGCCAAGTTGCCTGGACTTGTCTCGAACCTGTGAGCTTAGGCAATCCTCTCAGTTGGGCCTCCCAAAGTGCTGGGATTTTAGGCATGAGCCACCACGCCTAGAATCTGGATTTTTCTAAAATGTGGGGTCATATACATGTGATCAAGATGTGGTTCTTTCCCTCCAGCCGATTCTCCTTTTTTTTCACGTTGTGTTTTTCTGCTCTCCTCATTCAGTGAAGGCCTTTTTAGCCAACACGTGCATTTTCCTGCCTTGACCTGCTTAGTTTCACTCAGTGGAAAAGCAGACTCTGTACTTACACAGCCTCCATCCGAATCCTTGTTCTGCCATGTGAAGCTTGACCTCAGACAAACTATTTGATCATATTACTTCTGTTTCATGAATTGGAGATGATACTATTACTTACCTGTTAAGGATGACATGTTTGTGTGTCCCCAAAATTCGTATGTTGAAACACAACCCAAATGGTATGGTATTAGGAGGTGGGGCTTTGGAAGGTCGTCAGGTCCAAGGGCAGAGCCCTCATGATGAGATCAGTGCCCTTCTAGGAAGAGGCAGTACAGAGATTTGCTTCCTCTCTGCTCTCCATCACATGGGAACACAGCAAGAGGATGGTCATCTATGACTCAGGAAAAGGGCCCTCACCAGAACTTGATCATGCTGGCACCTTGGTCTCGAACAGTTCAGCCTTCAGAACTGTGAGAAATAAATGTTGTTTAAGCTACCCAGTTGCCGGGCTCGGTGGCTCAGCCTGTAATCCCGCACCTTTGGGAGGCTGAAGTGAGTGGATTGCCTGAGCCCGCGGGTTCGAGACCAGCCTGGGTAGCAAGACCTCATCTCTACAATAAATAAAAAAATCAGCTGGGCATGGTAGCGCATGCCTGTAATTCCGGCTACTCGGAAGGCTGAGGCGGAAGGATCGCTGGAGCCCAGCAGGTCGAGGCTGTGGTGGCCGGGAGCAGCCACTGCACTCCAGTCTGGGCGACAGAGTGAGACTCCAACTCAAAAAAACAAAAAACCAAAACAAAACAAAAAGCTACCCAGTTTATGACTTTTTAAAAATAGCAGTCAGACAATAAACATTAAAAATAACTTGAAAGGCAGGGTGTGGTGGCTCAAGCCTATAATCCCAGCACTTTGAGAGGCTGAGGCGAGAGGATTACCTGAGTTCAGGTGTTCGAGACCAGCCTGGGCAACTTGGTGAGTCCTTGTTTCTACAATAAATTGAAAATTAGCCGGGCGTGGTAGTGCGCACCTGTAGTACTGGCTACTTGAAAGGCGGAGGCAGAAGGATCTCCTGAGCCCAGCAGGTTGAGGCTGCGGTGGCCGTGATTGTGCCACTGCACTCCAGTCTGGGAGACGGAGACTCTGATTAAAAAAAAAAAAATACTCTCTGCCTGGAACATTCCTTTTTCTGGTATTTGCACACTTACTCTCCCACTTCATTTAGTTTTCTGCTCAGATGTCACCTTAACTGAGCAGCCTCTCCAAACTCCCCATCTAAAATAACATAAGCCCAACCCCCTCCCCATTTTATTAAGCTTGATCGCCATTCGTCTACTTACTAAAACTAGGTGTGTTCATATGACCAAGTGCTGGGCAATGGAGTGTGAGTGGACCTGAGAAATGCAACTGCTAGGCTGTGCCCTGAAAGGAAAAGCATGGCCCTTCACTTCTCCTTGTCTTTCCCAGTGGCTGGAATTTGAAGGTGATGGCAGGAGCCGGAAAAGCCATCTTAGACCATTAGATGGAAGCTGTACAAGGGGATACCAGAGCAATCTCTGTCTTTGATAACTTACTCTGGAATGCTTACACTTGAGTGCCAACCACATCAGATATAAGCCACTGTCTTGCTAAGCCATTTTTATATTGCTTTTTTTTTTTTTTTGAGTTGGAGTCTCACTCTGTCGCCCAGACTGGAGTGCAGTGGCCGCTCCCGGCCGCCGCAGCCTCGACCTGCTGGGCTCCGGCGATCCTTCCACCTCAGCCTTCCAAGTAGCCAGAATTACAGGCATGTGCTACCACACCCAGATGATTTTTTGATTTGTTTTAGAGATGAGGTCTCGCTGCCCAGGCTGGTCTCGAACCCGCGGGCTCAGGCAATCCACTCACCTCAGCCTCCCAAAGGCGCGGGATTAAAGGCTGAGCCACCGAGCCCAGCTATATGTAAATAGTAAACTGTAGCCTAACAGAGACACATCGTTTTTGAAAGTCTGTCAGACTGAATTCCCAACTCTCACCTAGGGAGAGGAGGGGCTGTGTTTGGTTTACTGTAAACAGCTTCCTGTATAGTGCCTGGCACACCAAGCATTTGAGGGAGGGCTGTTGAATGAATGACTAGTAAAGCCATCAACATAAGGCAAGACCCGAGTGCCAGTGCCTGCCCTGAGGAGACACATGGCTGGTCAGTATGAGTAAATGATTGGTACAGCAACATGCTCTGTGTGTGACTGGGTTTCTGTTCCACGGAATTGTGGATGCAGGATACAACCTGCTCCTTCTACTAGCTGAGAGGCATAAGTACTTGTAAGACAGTCGTGTGTTTCTTTTGTAATTTAAATAAAGACTCCCAAGTAAAGTTCATTGTTGTAATGAAATCGAGTCACAGAAGCACAGAAAACGGTGACAAGGTTCACACTAATGAGGAAAGGGCCTGAGCGGCACGCTAGGGACAGAAAAAGAAAAAAGAGCTGTGCTGAGGTCTTGAGACATGTGGCGGAGATGTGCATCGTCTCAGAAGAACCACAAAGAACTGCACAGGCGAAATCAAAACGAAACAGAAACATATCACAGGGCATCAGCAAGACGACTTGAGGTAAATGCTATGATGGAAAGCCACTGAGTTCCAGGGTAAGTAAATATCAAATGAGTTATAGCATCAGGTAAACATTTTTAGTATCAAATATCTTTTTCACACAATTAAGTTTGTTTGAATACTTTATTTTATTTATTTATTTATTTTTGAGTTGGAGTCTCACTCTGTCGCCCAGACTGGAGTGCAGTGGCCGCTCCCGGCCACCGCAGCCTCGACCTGCTGGGCTCTGGCGATCCCTCCGCCTCAGCCTTCCGAGTAGCTGGAACTACAGGCGCACGCTACCATGCCTGGCTAATTTTTGATTTGTTGTAGAGATGGGGTCTCGCCAAGTTGCCTAGGCGGGTCTCGAACCCGCGGACTCAGGAAATCCACTCACCTTGGCATCCCAAAGCACTGGGATTACAGGCTGAGCCACATTATTTAGATCAGTCAATGTAAACAATTTAAAACATCATGGCAATTTTTTTTTTTTCTGAGTTGGAGTCTCACTCTGTCGCACAGGCTGGAGTGCAGTGGCACGCTCATGGCCACTGCAGCCTCGATCTGCTGGGCGCAGGTGACCCTTCCACCTCAGCCTTCCAAGTAGCTGGAACTACAGGCATGCACCACCATGCCCGGCTAATTCTTTGGTTTGTTGTAGAGACGAGGTTTTGCCAAGTTACCCAGGCCAGTTTCGAAACCCTGAGCTCAGGCAATCCTCTCTCCTCAGCCTCCCAAAGTGCTGGGATTACAGGCTTGAGCCACCGCACCCAGCCTCATCATGGTAATTTTAAATATATATATATATAATACATATATATATGAGCCCTTATAGGCCTGAGATTAAACCAGTTTACCTTTAAAATGTTCTATGTCTTGTGTGGTCAGAGTTCCAAAGTTGTAGGCTATCTTTCCACGCCACACCCCCTATACTCCCCTGGGTGTAATATTACTGAAATAAAGCAAGTCGGGATCTGTTTAGCCATTTTACAATATATGTGTAACTTCTGATAAGTTGCTGATATGAGGTTTCTCTTTGTTGAGTAATTAGCTAAAAGTTCAAGAGAACTTTCTTAATAACGTGTCTCTTTGCTTTACAATTTCTTAGAAACAGAATAATTCCTTCTTTCTAGAAACATATTAACATTTATAGTCAAAGCATAATGACAGTTTTTAGGTTAGGACAAATTACTGAAAATCAGTAACAATAGCTCCCTCTTTGCCCTTATTTCACCCAGTAAGCCTAATCATTGCTTGAATTTCGCTGTGGCCCCTGATCTTGTATGTTGGATTTGTTGGGACTGCTAGAAGGTGAAGTGACAATATATGTGACCTTTGCAAGATGGCTCATTTCTCTGAGTATATAATATTGAAGCCACGTTGTTGTTTCAGTTAGGCTCCAGAGTACAGAAATCAAAGTGATCAAAATATGGTCTCATTTAAAACCCTCTTCACTAAGGAAACCAAGGCTTTTCCACATCTAGATGCTTTATTTTTCCTTTTTGTCTAAAAGTACTTTAGGTCTCTCTTCAGTGAGCATGACCTCACAATGGCGGGTAAAGTATACTTTACTGGAAGTAGTTTACGGTAAAAAAAGTCCCCAACTTCAGTGACTTTTATCACGATTTTTAAATAAATAACTTATGTATAGGAATGCCTTGTGAACTACAGGATGTAAACAAATGAAAGGATTATTATTACTGTTGTGATGAGGCTCAACTAACTCTGGACAACTTCAGGAGGCAGCTTGGTGTAGGCTCCAAGAACTTCGGGCTGGAAGCTTTGACCCTACAGACGGAAGGAGGGTGGGTCCTCCCTTGAGAATGAGGAACAGGGGTCGTTTAGGGGAAGGCTGGGGCCCCAGGAGTGGTTAAGTCCTTATTCACTGAAAGAGTGGCTTGGTTTTATAGTAGCTGCCGAATAGAGAAGACCAATCCGTAGTGGCATCGTGTAAAACTTCAAAAACAATCTAGGCCAATGGGTCTGTTTCCTTGGGTAGCTCAGATCACAAGTCCTATTTGTATTGAGATAGTTTACTTATTGAAGAGAGGATTATGTTTAGTGACATATGTGTCGTTAATCAACTCTAAAAAAATAGAATACTCTACTCTCATCAATCTGAAAGTCTTTGCAAGGTATTAGTTCGGAGGCAAACAAGACTCAACTTCAGAGTCTTACTGAAATGCAAGCCTTGCTTTCTTTGTGCTGCTTCCCTGTACACTCTGCATAGTATTATGGAAACCTGCAGTTATCTAAATTCCCATCGGGTGACATTATTTAATCTAACATTCCCTCTTTCATATATGAAAGTGGCTCTAAGGGACACATTGTGGATATACCTTGAACTCTTTTTCTTGGAGGTTGGGAGTTTCCAATCCCACTCCCGTTCCTCTGATGGTTTTCCTGCTCCTTGCCCCCTATGTCAGGAAAGACTGCTTCCCCCTCCCCCCAGCAAGGGCTCTTGGGGAAAGAGACATTGACTTTGGCCAGGAAAGCACCTGTCTAATCACTGAGCTTATTAGGCCAACCAGAGTCGAGACTGGTGACAGTTACTTCAAATAATGTGTGTGTGTGTGTGTGTGTGTGTGTGTGTGTGTGTGTTCTCTATGTGTGAGAGAGAGAAAATTTAGGTTTCTGATGTTGAGAGGAAAAGACGATTGCTTTAAGATATCCACACCTATTTCCAAATATTGTGATGAAAGCATGAAAACCGAACCCCTCACCTAAGAAGGCTGTAAACATTATTTTACTTTGAAGACAGTAATAACTGAAAGTCACAGAAAGATTTCAAGTCATAAAACCAAAAGGGTGGCTGCTGCTCACGTCCTGAGCTGATACAAAGGTCGAAGCAGCACCCACCCCGGCTCTCTGAGTCTCAGAACGAACAGCACGTTTGCTTCAAAAGCCGTGAAGTGCCTCCTTTTTAGAAGACAACCCGGCATGCCTTCCTCAATCCCACCGTCACGCTATCACTCACCCAAGTTCTACTTAATACACAGTCTAGATGCACGACACACATGCAAAAGTACACAAAGTGGATAAACTTCTCCTGTCGACGCTGCCGTGGAGGTATATATTTAGTAAACATTTAGTTACATTATTTTATTTTTGCGAAATAAGAACTGATCGACCAAACCTTTCAAACAGACCCACCAGATGATAAATACCACCATATGTTTGATTCACAGTACATTTGGGCAGCAACGCTTCAATTACAGCTTTGTGTTTAGTATCAAAACCCCTTTCTTGTGTGCGTGTTTTCTCCACAGATCCCGGGCTCTGGATTACATTTGAAATTGCTTATTACGATGAAGCACCTTTCCAGGTACGCCTCCGAGAAGCATATGTATTTACGCACACAAAGGTGTGTGCACACATGTCCACAGACACGCGTCCCCCGAGGCCTGCGCCGCCCCCCTAAAAACAACCGCGTGCCCGCACTGGCCTCCCC
>NW_007024089.1:0-421 GCF_000164805.1 Carlito syrichta
GCCCAGACTGGAGTGCAGTGGCCGCTCCCGGCCACCGCAGCCTCGACCTGCTGGGCTCCAGCGATCCTTCCGCCTCAGCCTTCCGAGTAACCGGAATTACAGGCATGCGCTACCACGCCCAGCTGATTTTTTGATTTATTGTAAAGATGAGGTCTCGCTGCCCAGGCGGGTCTCGAACCCGCGGGCTCAGGCAATCCACTCACCTCAGCCTCCCAAAGGCGCGGGATTACAGGCTGAGCCACCGAGCCCGGCTACTTTATACAATTTAAAATGATTCCTTCCCTCCAGTTGGAAGACAGTTGAATGCAGGGACAATTTTGGAATGACAAAAGCTCTAAAGATTTTTTACGGAAAACATTTTTTTTCCTCAACCATTTAAGCATGTACTCAAATTTTTGTACTCACTGACATTAAATCTTAA
>NW_007024090.1:0-757 GCF_000164805.1 Carlito syrichta
CAAGGAAATGCAGGGCTTCCAAGATGGCGGCCATGGGCTGAAGCAGACAGAATTTCGGTAATTAACGAAACAAAAGAAAACGTTCTACCTGGCTAGGGGCAGGGGACAGAACTATCATGGTAATTTAGTTTCTAATCTTAGCCCTAGGGGAAACAGCTTTCGGGAACAAGGACTACCCAGTCTACCAGGAAATAGAAGTAAAAAAATATCTAGAAAGAAGCTAAACTTAGAAAGACAGAAACAATTCCGCCATGCACCTTCCATCAAGTGTACTGAGATTCACTTATAAGTTTTACTGCCATGTATGCACACTGGTCACCAATCACACGCCAATATCATAGGTATAACTGATATCCTATGTCAGAGGCGATCTTCCAGATGGGCCTTTACAGGCCTCAGCCATGTAGCTATAGATGTTGGCTCCCAACATCTCATGGCAAAGGGCTTGGCCACAGTGAAGTCATGAACTGGGGCCATCCATGCGATGCATCAACGACCTGAGTAGTGTGGAATTCTTTAGTGTTGTTACCCGGAACAAACATATGATTCTTGCTAAGAAGGACAGGGAGAGTAGACGTGGGACTGTCAAGTAGCAACATCGCCCTGTCAGGGCTTGTGCCACCTATGAGGACTTAATTGCTTTGTCTCTGGGATGGGCAGAGCTGCTTTGAATGGCATGCTACTTCTCCCAGTGGCGTGCATTTGGGTAACTTATTCCACTTTCTAAGCCCTGAGTTTTCCCACATGCAAATAGAGA
>NW_007024091.1:0-498 GCF_000164805.1 Carlito syrichta
CCTGGATTGCCTGGCGGCAGTCTACTTTAGACCACGAGTTCTCCAGCTCATCTGAGTATCAGCCCTATTAGCCTGCCGTTCTGCTTCATTTTCTGTAACATCCTGGTCCCTTTAGGCAAGCATCTGCACATGCAACCCCTGCTCTTATTAACCAATGGCAGACAACTCTGAGAGGGGTCCTTCCCATCTCAAGGAAGGCTTTCCTAGACCTGTGATCTAGCAAAGTTGAGGTTGCTAAGTAAACTGGCTACAACTGTAATTAAATTATTAGTAAATGTCTTCTCTCATAAATAATTTACAACAGTTTGATTTAAAAGTGAAAAGTAAGCCGGGTTCGGTGGCTCAGCCTGTAATCCCATGCCTTGGGAGGCTGAGGTGAGTAGATAGCCTGAGCCCGCGGGTTCGAGACCCGCCTGGGCAACTTGGCGAGACCTCATCTCTACAATAAATCAAAAAATTAGCCGGGCGAGGTAACGTGCGCCTGTAGATCCAGCTACT
>NW_007024092.1:0-737 GCF_000164805.1 Carlito syrichta
CACATGATGAAGAGAACGTGTTGGTGCCAAAATTGAACCGTCTCACCATTCAGCAACCACTTCAACCTCGACCAACTCAACTGCAGACATCTAATTGTCTTCTCCCACTCCACAACCCAGACTTTATCATCGAGCTGTTTCGACTAGACAGTGTAGACTGCCCACATTGGGGGAAATCAAGTTGCTCACTCACAACGCCGAGGATCTGGCTCACTCTCAAAACACTTGTCTCACTCCCTCTACTGTTTTTGTTGCTTGCTGGCTATTATAGCATGCCAGGTAGGTTGTATTTATTCAGCAAAATCTTATTGGGCTTATATACTAAACCCTCCAGTGTTCCAGTCCGTTACATGGGATACTGAGTTTATTACTGCTTTACTAATCATTCTTCTTTATTAGGAAGCCCCACTCTTTTTTCATCACAAGTCAAAACTGTTATTAATCATAATTTTTTTCTTTTTTAGGTAGTTCTAGTTCTCTTCCAATATGTTTTAATTTACCTAAAAAATCAGAACAGTCACTTGATATTTCGGGTTGTTTAAACTCCCATACAAAAGCTATGGTAACTGTTATCCCCAATTATCTTCCCAGAATGGCAAATGACCAAAATAATTGGTTGCTTAAATTATTGATGCCTGAGAACTCTGACCCGAAATTAACAACCAGGGCTTGGAGAGGACCACTGAGCCCCTCAGTTGATGCACTGGAAGCCACAATTATGCCACCACACCCCAGTC
>NW_007024093.1:0-367 GCF_000164805.1 Carlito syrichta
CACTACACTCCATGACCTTGGGAAGTGGCTCCTCCTCTCTGGCTTCAGTTTCCTCATATGCACCATGAGAGGTGGCCTTTGAAGTTAGGTCTGAAATGCTATGTCTAAAACTAACACATATAGATTTGTGGATGGGAGTAGCAGAGGGCCTGACCAGCCCTCAAGAGGTGTGTGTGTGTGAGGTCACTCACTCATGGGTCCCCAGTGGGCTCTGAGGTGGTCTGCCTTTTACCAGTAACAGAGAGAAGCAGAAGCCTAGGGATGGAGTGCACCAACCTTGGAGCCAGACTACTTGGGTTCAGGTCCCAGCTCTACCAGCTACTTACTGTGTGACTTTGGAGAAGTTGTTTGACCTCTCTGTGCCTCA
>NW_007024094.1:0-677 GCF_000164805.1 Carlito syrichta
CTGGTTACCGAGCTAACCTAAATAGTTGATTGATGAGCTATGCAGCTAGCCAGGCAGGTGACTAAATTAACTGGCTTAACTAGTTATACAGCTGGTCACCAGCTGACTTAACTAGCTTTGTAACTCTCTAGGCAGCTGTCTAGCAAGCTGACTTAACTAACTCTCTACCTAGCTAGATATCTGGCTACCCAGCTGTCTTAACTAGCTGACTTAATTAGGTAGCCAGCTGGCTAGACAACTGACTTAACTAGCTTACTACCTAGCTAGCCAGCTGGATACCCAGATGACTTAAGTTACTGATATAAATAGCTGACCTGCTTGCTAGTCAGTTGAATTAACTAACTTGCTATATCGCTAGCCAGGTAACTAGCCAGCTGATTTGACTAGTTGACTTAAGTAGCTAGCCAACTGTCTAGCCAGCTCACTTAATTAGCAAGCTACCTAGGTAGCCACCTGGCTAGCCAGCTGACTTTAACTAGGTGACTTATTTAGCTTGGCAGCAGGCTAGACAGCTGACTTAACTATCTAGCTGCCTATCTAGCCAACTGTCTTTGCCAGGTGAATTTAACTAGGTGACTTAACTAGCTAGCCAACTGGGCTAGCATGCTGACATAACAGCCTAGCTACCTAGCCAGTCAGTGGGATAACCAGCTGACTTATCTAGCTAGCTACCTACG
>NW_007024095.1:0-610 GCF_000164805.1 Carlito syrichta
CCTAATTAATACTAAGATCCTTTTTTCAAATCAGATTACAGCCACAGGTTCCAGGAGTTGGCACTTGAACATATCTGGGGCAGCACTTTCAATCTACTTTAGGGGACACGGCAGCCCTCCTCCCTTGGGAGCTAAGCGTGTGAGACTTAGCCTCGATTCTAGCCGTGATGGGTACAGCCCAGGCATGGAGCTAGAGGCAAAGAGCAATGTTTAGGTCATGAGGCTGGCTCAGGAACATAGTACAGTAGAGACCCCAGAAACCTTGCAGTTGACAACACTGAGCGATTCTTGTTCTAGTATTGTATGCCTAACCCATAAAACATGGCTAACATTATAACTAATGAAATTCTAATATAAATGCAAACGCACTTCTTGATAAAAATTCCCAATGTACTCTTGTATCCCCAGAAATATTTTATGATTGTGGAATTTAACATCAGTCAAATCTGGACACTTTAGCCACTTGGCATTGATCTTGTCCTGAACAGCACAGTCTGGGCAAAACACAAGTACTCAAGAAGACGTCCTTAGCCGGGCTCGGTGGCTCAGCCTGTAATCCCGCGCCTTTGGGAGGCTGAGGTGAGTGGATTGCCTGAGCCCGCGGGTTTGA
>NW_007024096.1:0-527 GCF_000164805.1 Carlito syrichta
GGAGTGCAGTGGCACACTCACAGCCACCACAGTCTTGACCTATTGGACTCAGGTGATCTTTCTGCCTCAGCCTTCAAGTAGCTGAAAATACAGGCACAGACCACCACACTCAGCTAATTCTTTTGACTTATTGTAGAGACAAGGTCTCACCAAGATGCCCAGGCTGGTCACAAATCCCTGGGCTCAGGCAATCCTCTCACTTCTGCCTCCCAAAATTCTGGAATTACAGGCATAAGCCACTATGCCCAGTTTGTTTTGGTTATGTTTTTTAAGTAAAGCTTGGGTTTTGTATATTGAATGCAGGGTATACAGGAAAGAGAGGCATTAATGAGACCTCCCTGACTTGAACTATTAAGTGAAGTTGAACACTGGGAATATAGTAATAAGTTTGGATCTTTTTTAGAAAAGATACTTATCAGACAGCCAAATGGAGACATAAAGTACACAAAAGGAAATTTTTTTTAATTGAGAAATAATCCCCTCTACTTAAAAACAAACATCTGCTAACATTTCCTTTGAAACTAATT
>NW_007024097.1:0-433 GCF_000164805.1 Carlito syrichta
CCTCATTAAGTCAGTTGGCTAGCCAGCTCGCTAGCTAGTTAAAAAGCTAGCTAAGTCATTTGTCTAGACAGCTGTCCAGCTAGTTATTTCAGCTAGTTTATTCAGCTGGCTAGCTAGGGAGCTGGCTAGCTAGGTATCTAGTTAGTTAAGTCTGCTAGTTTTGTCAACTAACTGACAATTTAAGTCATCTAGCTACATAGAGAGCTAGCTACATATCTAGCTAGCTATTTCAGCTTGTAAAGTCAACTGGCTAGCTAGGTAGCTAGCTAGTTAAGTCAGCTCGTTTGCCAGCTGGATACCTAGTTAGCTAGATAGTTAAGTCAGCTAGCAAGCATGCAGAACACGTTTGTTGCTAACTAGTTAAGTCAGCTGACTAGCCACCTGGTTAGCTAGTAATGTAAGCTAGTTAAATCAGCTGGCTAGCCAGCTGGCT
>NW_007024098.1:0-755 GCF_000164805.1 Carlito syrichta
CGGAGGCAAGTAGTATCAGACGGCACTAAGAAGGGAAGTAGTATTAGGCGTCACTATTAACGCAAGTAACATCAGGCAGCAATAATAAGGCAAGAAGGAGCAGGTGGCACAAATAAGGCATGTAGTATCAGAAGGCACTAATAAGGCAAGTAGGATCAAACGGAACTAATAAGGATGGTAGGATCAGACGGCACTAATAAGGCAATTAGGATCAGACGGCATTAATAAGGCAAGTATAATCAGACGGCATTAATAAGGCAATTAGGATCAGACAGCATTAATAAAGCAAGTTGGAACAGACAGCATTAATAGGGCAAGTAGAATCAGACGGAACTAATAAGACGAGGAGTATCAGACGGCACTAATAAAGCCAGGATTATCAGACAGCATTAATAAGGCAAGTAGGATCAGACGGCACTAATACGACAAGTAGGATCAGAGGGAACTAATAAGGCAAGGAGTATCAGACGGCACTAATAAGGCCAGGAATATCAGACTGCACTATTAAGGCAAGTAGGATCAGACTGCACTAATAAGGCAAGTACGATCATTCGGCACTAATAAGTCAAGTAAGATGAGACGGGACCAATGAAGCATGTAGTATCAGACAGCAATAATAAGTCAAGTAGTATCAGACGGCACTAATAAGGCAAAGAGTATAATGACTCCACTAATAAGGCAAGTCATATAAGAGGGCTCTAATAAGGCAAATAGGATCAGGTGGCACTAATAAGGAAAGGAGCATCAGACGGTAC
>NW_007024099.1:0-435 GCF_000164805.1 Carlito syrichta
GTCCTAGGACTGAGGGCTTTAGGAGGACCTCTTTTGGTTTGAGAAAATGAGAATTAATTGGGTGTGAGGGTTTAAAGGTTTGTGGATAGGGCCTTGCTAAGCTGCATAAAGAGACTTGGTGTTATTAACAGAGCCTGGGAAGCTGAGGCCCTTTTGTCTTCCACCTTTGCTGTTTGGTACTGCCGAAGAATTCTGTGCAGTCATGGAAGAAGAAAATGGCATGTTTATGTGAAGTACTCACAGCTAACCCGGAAATGTCATGGTTCATTTTCCCATTTCCCACTATGCCGCCTGGCCTTTTCTAACATATGCGAAGGTTAAACTCTGAAGCACATCAAGAATGCTTTCTTTCACTTGGTTATAAGTTACTAGATATTGCTTGAGTAAAAAATGATATAAGTATATTCAGTCATTATTTGATTTAGAAATTATGTA
>NW_007024100.1:0-876 GCF_000164805.1 Carlito syrichta
CCAAGGTATGGCTAACTTACATGGCACATTGTCACCATTTACTGGGTCTACTCGACTAAAACCCTTTGAGTTCCAATTGCCAAAAAGGCTTTCATTAAGCTAGAGAATGCTTATCTAAATTTCATAAAAATGGTGATCCTTTAAATCAACTACGAGCCACCCCTGAGAGTACAGGACTGAACTTGTGTTCCTCCACCACAACAATATTAACTCCGGACGTTCCGGTAACCCCAATTCCTGTGGGAGAAGGGCCCTCTCCCAGAAGGAATAGTGGGTGTAATATTAAGCAGAAGTTCCTTGTCTTTACAAGGAATTTCCATTATTTCTGGAGTGGTGGATTCGGATTACACAAGAGAAATCCAGGTGCTTGTTGCTCCCCCTAGCAAAACTATGCAGTTTAACAAAGGTCAGAGAAAAGCCCAGTTGCTGCTCCTGCCTTATCATAAAGCAGGTAAACTTAACTAACCTGCCTAGAGGTGACTCTGGATTTGACTCTAGCGATGTTGTTTTTTGGGTTCTGAAGGTTACTAACCCTAGACCTCTAGAAGATATATATATATATAAGGAATTAAGATTAAAGGCTTATTGGACACCGGAGCCGATGTTTCCTGTATTACCGGGAAAGTTGGCCTGCTTCTTTGTCTACTCAGAAAGCTCCTTTAGGACTCATAGGCATTGGTCAAGTACCCTCAGTAGCCAATAACTCTAAAAATTTTAAATTGGACAGATAAGACTTCAAAAACTTTTTGCCCATCTATCCCCTTTATATTATGGGGAAGAGATATTCTTGCTCAATAAGCATGCATTTATATAGCCCTAATGATAAAGCTTCAGCACAAATGCTGTAGATGGGCTATGATCCTTTTAAGGGACTTG
>NW_007024101.1:0-692 GCF_000164805.1 Carlito syrichta
CCACTAATGATTGAAAAGGAAAGCTCAAGCCTCTTATCTCCCAAATTTGCCTCTATATAATGGTTCACCCACACTTAAAGGTCTTTAGTAGTGACAGATAATTTAAAATTTTAATCCTGGCCATGATTGACAACAATAACAAAACACCATCTTAAAAAATACAAAAGTTGGGCTTATCCTGTAAAATATTAATGCTTAGACTGGAAGCTGTGCACTGCCAGGAGGGAAACAGCTGTTTCCTGGGCCCAGTCCAGTTTACATAATCTCCCAAGTTTAACTTTGATCTGAAGGGAGCAAACACAAACGGTTTGAAGGCATTTAGAGGCAGTGATTTATTTGCAATCAACATTCTTCTTATCATCAGTTGTAAAACACAGCAAGTCAAATTATCCCATCAAGTTTTTTTGGTAAATAACATTTTTTTCTTTCTAACAACGTCATTAGACCTCGTTACTACCATAAATTCTCCAGACAGAAATTCACAATTTTATCTGCACATGCAGAGTTCCCAAATAGCACACATCTGTATTCAAAATGACTGTAAAAAGTGACCACCCTCCATGTAGAAACTGGTCAGTGTGCTAGATCAGCAAAGGAAATTCAGACTCTGAGAAAGTGTAAATGAGCAGATTTCTTTGACTATTTAGCTTGGTGGAGAAGGTCACAGATAAAAGGTTTCTGTGACTAGATTT
>NW_007024102.1:0-730 GCF_000164805.1 Carlito syrichta
CGCATCTGTCTCTCTCTCTCTCTACACACACACACACACACGTATATATACATATACTCATTTCAGAGAATTCATCTCTGTGTTACTTTTCAAAATTTAATTGAATTACTGTAGCAATATGTATTATGACATTCACTCAAAAGACGGCATTAATCAAATGAATGCTAGTGTCACCATGCTACAGGCAGGGCAGTCAAAGGTAGTGGCAGGAGTGGTATTTGAAATTTGAGAATATTGTGAAAGTGCAACAACGGGGGCATCGAGTATGCAACAGAACCTCCAACATGCCTAACAACTGCATGCATTTGAGATAAGTGTGAGACACATGGTACTGTGTGTGATGTGCACCAGGGAAGGCCTGGGAGGCCTTGCAGCAGCAACAAATCCTGCAGTACTTCACTAAAACCAGAAGTGTCTGGAAGCTGATGGTAACCACTTTGAGCACCTCTTGTAAATGCATACTTGAAATGTGACTTGTATTCATCTTTTATTATCAGTATATACTGAGTGTTAAAATTTTAACACATTTGATCCTTTTTTTTTTTTTTTTTGAGTTGGAGTCTCACTCTGTCGCCCCGGCTGGAATACAGTGACATGCTCACAGCCACACCAGCATTGACCTGCTAAGCTCCAGCAATCCTTCCAAGTAGCCGAAACTACAGACACACGCTACCATGCCCAGTTAATTTTTTGATTTATTGTAGAGATGAGGTCTTGCCAAGTTGCCTGG
>NW_007024103.1:0-683 GCF_000164805.1 Carlito syrichta
CAGGCTCAATATGTGAGTGTGACAGCTTCTCAAGGTATGCTCCCAGGACTCCCAAGGGCATAATCCTTCTGGAAGGCTTCAGGGCATTTTTTGTGTGTGTGTGACAGAAATCAGAATTTCTGGGGGATGGACCACGAGCCACTCTGTGCCCTTGGACCTACCATTAGTGGGCTAATCCCACCTGGATGTGACTTTCTAACTCTGTCCCATCCTTCTCTGTGCAGTTACTTCCCATCATTGGATGACATCTGGGGGGAGCCAAGGGGGGAGCCCTGCGGGTCACTGCTGTCACTGCTACTGCCCACAAGTTGCCAACACACTCCTGGCGGCCCACAGGCTTTTAATAAATCAACATCAGCTGGGAGTGATGACTCACACTTGTCATTCCAGCACTTTTGGAAACCAAAGCGAGAGAGTATTGCCTGAGCCTGGGGATTGGAGACCAGCCTGGGTAACTTGGCAAGACCTCATCTCTACAATCAATCAAAAATATGACTTGGTGTGGTGGTGCATGCCTGTGGGTCCAGCTGCTTGGAAGGCTGAGGCAGAACAATCGACTGAGTCCAGTAGGTCAGTAGGTCGAGGCTGTGGTGGCCGTGAGCCTTAGTGCCACTGAAGTCCAGCCTGGTGTAAAGGAGTGAGACTCCAACTCTAAAAAATAAAAAAAAGAGCTTTCCCTCCCA
>NW_007024104.1:0-542 GCF_000164805.1 Carlito syrichta
ATGTGAGCCACTGCACCCAGCTGGGATGGATCTTTTAAAAATGCAAATCAGGCCAGGCAGTCTCCACTGATGGGCTATAAAGTCACAGGGGAGGGTGTCTACTTTGTTCCCCATAGTATCCTTGGTGCCTCATACAAGGGCTCAGTAGGCACTTGTTGAGTGAATGAATGAATGCATGCATGATCCAGTTATAGTACCAGACTGCAGCAGGGCAACAGTTGCTGTGGGGAGGCTGCCTTTGACTGGGAGGTGGAGAAGGCAGGGCCTTTTTTTTTTTTTTTTTTTTTCCAAAAAAAAAAAAAGAAAGCAGAATTAGACTTGAAAGGAGGGTGTCACTCCATGGGCAGGGACTGGAAAAGGACATTCCAGACTTAGAAAGCTGCAGGAGTCTGAGGCAAACTCCTGCAGCTGTCAGGTCCGAGTGGGGAGAGGCAGCGACAAGGCTCCGATTGTGGGTGAGTTCAGCCTGGGAGGGGCTCCTCATACCAAAAAAGGCTTGGACTTTATTCTGGAGGTGATGGGGAAGCCAGCGAGGTGTGTTA
>NW_007024105.1:0-480 GCF_000164805.1 Carlito syrichta
CAGCCTGTAATCCCGTGCCTTTGGGAGGCTGAGGTGAGTGGATTGCCTGAGCCCGCGGGTTCGAGACCCGCCTGGGCAGACGAGACCTCATCTCTACAATAAAAATCAAAAAAATCAGCCGGGCGTGGTAGCACGAGCCGGTAATTCCGGCTACTCGGAAGGCTGAGGTGAAGGATCGCCGGAGGGCGACAGAGTGAGACTCCAACTCAAAAAAAAAAGCTCACACTTGATATGGAAGTGAAAACCTGTCAAACTGTTTATAATATGTTAATGTGAACTTAGAATAAATATAATAGGGTATCCGATGTCCCCTTTCTAGTGTAAGAAATAATAGAGCCATGAAAAATATACATATGTGTGTGTCAAAAATTTTGCTTTTATGTGGTTTTTATGCATCTTGAATAATAACTCTGCCTAGAAATAACTGCATTTCATGTTTGATATATTTCTATGCTCATGGATTTTCTTTCGAAGTCAGTC
>NW_007024106.1:0-511 GCF_000164805.1 Carlito syrichta
ACTAATACACATTTTTGCAAATTATAATTTACTTGCAAATTTGCTCCCTTTGACCTCACCCTTGGTTTTTTCTTCAAATGAGTAAAATAATAAACTTTCATAAGCTGCATGATTTCTTAAGATCGGAAAAGTTCAGTAAAATAATGCATGCCATATTGGCTTCTTAATTGCTGTGCTAATTAGAGTTCTTGAAGGACAAGGTCATTGAAAGACTATATGTAATGAGAAGATAATTGGGTTGGGAATGAGGAAGGTGCAGCCCTAATTTAGCAAGGCCACCCATTGTTGCAGCCAAGTCATTCAATGTCTCTGGAATTCAGTTTCCTCACTTGTCAAGTGAAAGAGTGGATAGTTTGTATCTAAAAAAATCTTTTTTTTTCTTTCTCTGAAATTTTATGACTTTCAAAACTACAGTTTTATCAATAATTTCAACTTGCTGCTCTACCAAAAGCATTTTGACAGTACTTCTCACCCAGAGAAAACTGTTTTTCTTTTTTTTTTTTTTTTTTTT
>NW_007024107.1:0-653 GCF_000164805.1 Carlito syrichta
CAATTTTACATGCTTGTTTCCCTGAGTTTGCTTACCTCTTTAAAGTAAAAATTAGCCATTTGGTCAATCTACAGATTCAATGAAATAACAATTAAGTTAACATCATTCTTCTCAGACCTGAAATTTACAATAAAGGATTCATATGAGCCGGCCTCGTTGGCACAGCCTGTAATCCCGCACATTTGGGAGGCTGAGGTGTGTGAATTGCCTGAGCCGGCAGGTTCAAAACCCGCCTGGGAAGCGAGACCTCATCTCTACAATAAATCAAAAAATGAGACAGGCATGGTGGCGCATGCCTGCCATTCAGGCTAGTTGAAATGCTGAGTCAGAAGGATCACCGGAGCCCAGCAGTTCGAGGTTGTGGTGACCAGGAGCAGCCAATGCACTCCAGTCAGGGCGAAATAGTGACACTCCAACTCAAAAAAAAATAAAAAATAAAAACCAGAAATCATATGAATCAATAAACCATCAAGAATAGCCAAAAGAATCTTATCAAAAGAAACAACAGGAGTTATCACTGTTCTAGTCTTTCTACTTTACTATATGTTTACAGTAATCAACACAGCCTGATATAGGTACAGATATGTCCATAGGTCAATGGATCAGGACAGAGAAAGAAATCATCAATTCTCAGCCAACTCATCTTTGCAAAA
>NW_007024108.1:0-328 GCF_000164805.1 Carlito syrichta
ACCACCTATCCCCAAAGAAGAATTCCCCAGCACATACTCCAAGAATCCTCTGGTAAGCTCAGAAGGACAATAGGCCAACAGCAAAGAAACATTGGTTAAAGCATTAAATGTTTCTGGCTGGAAGCAGTGGTTCACATCTATAATCCCAGCACTCTGGGAAGCCAAGGCCAGAGGATCACTTGAGAAGTTTCCTGGGCAACACAGCAAAATCCTGCTTCTACAAAAAATAAACATAATTTTTACTTTTTATTTTTATTTATTTATTTTTTTTGAGTTGGAGTCTCACTCAGTCGCCCAGACTGGAGTGCAGTGGCCGCTTTCCAACCAC
>NW_007024109.1:0-588 GCF_000164805.1 Carlito syrichta
TTTCACTGATATTCCCAATTTTAACTTTTTTTGCAAAACAGTTACAATAAAACATTGATTATGTTTTTAATTGATGTGCTACTGTTTTTTCTCATAAATTGTTGCATGTGTGCCAGTCCTAATTCCTAACTGGACTACAATATCTTCCTTGTGGCAGGGATTAAATCTATTTACATCATGATACTTTTCACCTTGATACTTGACATGAGGCTGAACTCAAGGGATGTCCTTATCACTCACTGATTGATTAGTACTTAAGCAAGAATAACCAAGGCAAGACAAGACCCACTAAGTCCCAATCCCTCTGAAAAGCATAACATAGTGAAGTCAGGTATATAAGAAAATTAGAGACATAGCTTTGCCCTGACCCTTGCCCTGTTGAATGAATGAGTGACAGAGGCTGTGCAGGCACTTCTATTCCTAAGGCATCTCTCTGTATTCTCTTTTATCTATTACTAATTTGTGGCAAAGAAGTTCTGAATATTGGCTGGGCTTGGTGGCTCATGCCTGTAATCCCAGCACTTTGGGAGGCCGAGGTGAGAGGACTGCCTGAGCCCATGCATTTTAAGACCAGCCTGGCCAGACTCA
>NW_007024110.1:0-3903 GCF_000164805.1 Carlito syrichta
TATTAGTCTCGTGTGATCCTACTTTCCTTATTAATGTTGTCTGATACTACTTGCCTTATAAGCGCCATCTGACTCTACTTGCCTTTTTAGTGCAGTCTGATCCTACTTTCCTTATTAGTGCCTTCTGATCCTACTTGCATTATTACTGCCTTCTGATCCTACTTGCCTTATAGTGCCGTCTGATACTACTTGCCTTATTAGTGCCATCTGATCCTACTAGCCTTATTAATATCGACTAATCCTTCTTTCCTTATTGGTTCCACCTGATCCTACTTGCCTATTAGTGCCGTCTGATACTCCTTGCCTTATTAGTGCCGTCTGATACTCCTTCCCTTATTAGTGCCATCTGATACTCCTTGCCTTATTAGTGCAGTCTGATTCTCCTTGCCATATTAGTGCTGCCCGATATTCCTTGACTTATTAGTGCCGTCTGATCATACTTGCCTTTTAAGTGCCATCTGATCCTACTTGCCTCAGTAGTGCCGTCTGATCCTACTTGCCTTATTAGTGCAAACTGATACTACTTGCCTTATTAGAGCCGTCTGATACTACGTGCCTTCTTAGTGTCGTCTGATACTCCTTGCATTCTTAATGTTGACTGATACTCCTTGCCTTCTTAGTGTCGTCTGATACTCCTTGCCTTCTTAGTGTCGTCTGATACTCCTTGACTTCTTAGTGCCGTCTGATACTACATGTATTGTTAGTGCCATTTGATACTACTTTTCTCATTAGTGCCGACTGACACTGCTTGCCATATTAGTGCCGTCTGATCCTACTTGCCTTAATAGTGCCATCTGATCCTACTTGCCATAATAGCGCCATGTGATACTCCTTGCCTTATTACTGCTGTCTGTTACTCCTTCCCTTCTTAGTGCCGTCTGATACTCGTTGACTTATTAGTGCCGTCTGATACTCGTTGCCTTATTAGTGCCATCTGATACTCATTGCCTTATTAGTGCCGACTGATGCTACTTGCCTTATTAGTGCCATCTGATCCTACTTGCCTTATTAGTGCCGTCGGATACTATTTGCTCTCTTAGTGCCGTCGGATACTACTTGCCTTCTTAGTGCCATCTGAGTACTTGCCTTCTTAGTGGCATCTAATACTACTTGACTTCTTAGTATCATCTGAACTACTTGCCTTCTGGGTGCCGTCTGATACTGCTTGCCTTCTTAGTGTCGTCTGATACTACTTGCCTTCTTAGTGTCGTCTGATACTACTTGCTCTTTTAGTGTTGTCTGATACTACTTTCATTCTTATTGCCGTCTGATACTCCTTGCCTTATTAGTGCCATCTGATCCTACTTGCCTTATAAGTGCTGCCTGATATTCCTTGTCTTATTAGTGCCGTCTGATACTCCTTGCCTTATTAGTGCCGTCTGATACTACTTGCCTTGTTAGTGCCGTCTGATACTACTAGCTTTATTAGTGCTGTCTGATACTACTTGCCTTATTAGTGCCATCTGTCACTACATGACTTTTTGTTGCCGTCTGGTACTACTTGCCTTATTAGTGCCATCTGATACTACTTGCATTCTTAGTGTCGTCTGATACTACATGCCTTCTTAGTGTCGTCTGATACTACTTGCCTTCTTAGTGTCGTCTGATACTCCTTGACTTCTTAATATCGTCTGATACTACTTGCGTTGTTAGTGCCGTCTGATAATATTTCCTTATTAATGCCGTCTAATACTGCTTGCCATATTAATGCCGTCTGATCCTACTTGCCTTCATAATGCTCTCTTATCCTACTTGCCTTAATAGTGACATCTGATATTCCTTGCATTATTAGTGCCGTCTGATACTCCTTCCCGTATTAGTGCCATCTGATACTCGTTGACTTATTAATGCCGTCTGATATTCATTGCCTTATTAGTGCCGAAAGATACTCATTGCCTTATTAGTGCCGTCTGATACTCCTTGCCTCATTAGTGCCATCCGATACTCTTTGACTTATTAGTGCCGTCTGATACTCCTTGCCTTATATGTTCGGTCTGATATTCTTGCTTTATTAGTGTCATCTGATACACCTTGCCTTATTAATGCCGTCTGATATTCCTTGCCTTATTAGTTCCATCTGATACTACTTGCCTTATTAGTGCCGTCTGATACTCATTGCCTTATTAGTGCCGTGTGATACTCATTGCCTTATTAGTGCCGTCTGATACTCCTTACCTTATTAGTGCCGTCTGATACTACTTGCCTTACTAGGGCCGTCAGATACTCCTTGCCTTATTAGTGCCGTCTGATACCACTTTCCTTATTCGTGTCGTGAGATACTACTTGCCATATTTGTGTCGTGTGATACTACTCTCCTTCTAAGTATCATCTGATACTCCTTGACTTCTTAATATCGTCTGATACTACTTGCGTTGTTAGTGCCGTCTGATAATATTTCCTTATAAGTGCCATCTAATACTGCTTGCCATATTAATGCCGTCTGATTCTACTTGCCTTCGTAATGCTGTCTTATCCTACTTGCCTTAATAGTGACATCTGATATTCCTTGCATTATTAGTGCCGTCTGATACTCCTTCCCTTATTAGTGCCATCTGATACTCGTTGACTTATTAATGCCGTCAGATATTCATTGCCTTATTAGTGACGAAAGATACTCATTGCCTTATTAGTGCCGTCTGATACTCATTGCCTTATTAGTGCCGTGTGATACTCGTTGCCTTATTAGTGCCGTCTGATACTACTTGCCTTATTAGTGCCGTCTGATACTACTTGCCTTATTAGTATCGCCTGATACTCCTTGCCTTATTAGTGCCGTCTGATACTCCTTACCTTATTAGTGCCGTCTGATACTACTTGCCTTACTAGGGCCGTCAGATACTCCTTGCCTTATTAGTGCCGTCTGATACCACTTTCCTTATTCGTGTCGTGAGATACTACTTGCCATATTTGTGTCGTGTGATACTACTCTCCTTGTTAGTGTCGTGTGATATTACTTACCTTATTAGTGTCATGTGATACTACTTGCCTATTAGTGTCATGTGATACTACATGCCTTATTAGTGTATTGTGATACTACGTGCCTTATTAGTGTCGTGTGATACTACGTGCCTTGTTAGTGTCATGTGATACTATGTGCCTCATTAGTGTCATGTGATACTACGTGCCTTTTCAGTGTCGTGCGATACTATGTGACTTATTAGTGTCATGTGATACTACGTGACTTATTAGTGTCGTGTGATACTATGTGCCTTATTAGTGTCGTGTGATACTATGTGCCTTATTAGTGTCGTGTGATACTACATGCTTTCATAGTGTCATCTGATACTACGTGCCTTCTTAGTGTCGTCTGATACTATGTGCCATCTTAGTGTCGTCTGATACTACGTGCCTTATTAGTGTCGTCTTATACTATGTGCCATCTTAGTGTCGTGTGATACTACGTGCCTTCTTAATGTCGTTTCATACTACTTCCCTTCTTAGTGTCGTCTGATACTACTTGCCTTCTTAGTGTCGTCTGATACTACTTGCCTTCTTAGTGTCGTCTGATTCTAAGTGCCTTCTTAGTGTCGTCTGATACAACTTGCATTCTTAGTGTCTTCTGATACGACTTGCCTTCTTACTCTCTTCTGATACTACTTGACTTCTTAGTGTCGTCTGATACTACTTGCCATCTTAGTGTCATCTGATACTACTTGTTTTGATAGTGTCATCTGATACTACTTTCCTTCTTATTGTCGTCTGATACTGCTTGCCTTGTTAGTGTCGTCTGATTCTACATGCCTTGTTAGTGCTGTCTGATACTCCTTTCCTTGTTAGTGCCGTCTTATACTCCTTGCCTTGTTAGTGCCGTCTTATACTTCTTGACTTGTTAGTGCCTTCTGATACTACATGCCTTATTGTTGCCGTCTGCTACTACTTGCCTTATCAGTGCCGTCTGATACT